>NC_081557.1:226137422-226261860 GCF_022355385.1 Mustela nigripes | reverse complement strand
GCAGCGAGGAGGAAGAGGAGGAGGAGGGGGAGGAGGAGGAGGAGGAGAAAAGAACAGGGAGGAGAGGAAGGAGAGGAAGAGAAGAAAAGATGTGATGGATTAGATACCGCTGAGGGAATGACTTCCAAGTAGAATAGTGATATTCACCTACAATAGAAAGAGTATTTGGCAAAATAATTAGAAACCAGGTTGGGGCCAAATTGTAAAACATCTCGATGGTGAATACATAGGCCAAAATTATGTCCTAAAAGCTAACTACATTATGTGAACATGAAGCAAAACAATATCCAGTTATTTCTTTTTCCATTAAGCTTCAGAATATGCTTTGTTCCATCCCACTAACTAGCACCGTCGGGCAAGAAAGGATAGGCTCAATGTAGTCCTGGTAAATGAATAAACAGGTACTAATTAGAAGAGAAGATTTTCCCTCAAAGGAAAGTTATTTGGATCTTGATAAGATGGTATTTCATTTGAATAGCTCTATAATCACCATCTGTTCCAGAAGTATTGGTATCCCAACGCAAATATCCATACATGGCTATTTATATTTATGTTTAAATTAATTAATGGCATGTTACTTAATTTAAATGTAAAAAAATTAATGTAAGTATCTATTCCTCACTTGCATTGCTCACATTTCATGTGTTCAGTAACCACATGTGTTTCATGTCTACTGTATTCGACAGCTCAGATTATATAACATTTCCTTTCTCAAAGGAACTTCTATTGGATAAGATTGGATCTAATCCAGATAATCTCATGGATGTAGATGTATTCCATAATCCCTCTGTATGCTTCTTTACTCACTCACTCATTCATCTATACGTGACCAACTTAGCCCAGGTTTCCTTGGACTTTCCCTGTTTTAGCAGGGGAGTGACATGTATTATCCTGGTTTCCATGAATATTTTGCACTGGGGATTTGACAGTAATTAATTCTTGAGTATGTTCTGTATAATTTTATGCTGGTTTTCATAGAGTTAAGAGTTTACATTGATTTCCTACCTTATATCTTGGTCTTTTATCTTGTGTGATACTATGTCATTTCTCTACCACTCTATAAGAAATAGAGCTTTTCTCCAAAGATAAGATTGTACATGGGATGTAACATCAAATCCATCCTCTTTCTCACAAGGCTTTTAATATTTTCTGTATTCATTTCATACAATGATATATTAGTTTTTTCATGAACAAATTCATCTTCGTAGATTTGATCATTTCCTCGTGTTTACTTGAAAATTTCATGATCATGGGCGGCTTGAATGATCACTATTATAGAGAAGATTGCCTTGTGATTTCAAAGTGCTTTATTCCCATGGAAATTAAGACCTTGGGACTTCCATTTGGCATTACCTCTGCAGAACTTCTTTTTTTCTTTTTTTTTTTTCAATCTTTCTTGTGTCAACTCAAAATGAGTTTTTCACTGTTTCATTCTGATGTGACAGGAACAAAGTGTTCTATCACTGTATTAGTTAAGTGGGCAATTTCACTTGTGATTCTACTTGTTCCATTTTGGTCACAGGCAAGACTATTTTATAATTCCAAAAACATATATAAGGTGTTTAAACCCTCATACCCTATATTCTGGGAGAAGAAGAAAATTTTGAGATGTCTTAAATCACCAGAAAGTGAGCAGCCTAATGGAATGGGATGGACAATGCCTGAGAAGACTCTAGAAACAAAGTCTGACCACTGAAAATAGGAGCTTTTATTTTTAAAGTAGATTGAATTGCAGGAAAATCATATACAACTATATGTTAAATTGCTCAATAGGATAACATCTTATTTCTTATTGTTGTTATTTACTATCTTGGGGATATCTAAGGCTAAAGTTTATCATCTGACTCATTCAGGCCATATAAGTAGATAGAGGCTCCACCATCTTCAAGTATCTTCCAAGGTCACCATGGTTGCTTTGGTTACCTACTGCTATATAAACTGCCTCCCCCACCCCCATTTAATGGTCAAAAAAGAAGAAAGGAATGAAAACCATGTTCATAATTTGCCAAAAATCTCTGGATTTACCTGGAAGATGCTTTACATGGTCCCATCTGAGCTCACTCATGTGATTAGCAACTTCTGAAGCCTCAACTTGGTTTCCCTTCTCATGTCCAGAAGTTCAGATGAAATAGAATAATTACAGGCTTGATAGAAATTCATGATGGCTACATTCATATGTTTGACAGCTCAGAATTGCTGAAGTTGAAGGTTGATAAGAAATTTCTCTCTCTTCACGTGGTCTAACAAGTTGGATGCAACTTTACATGGTGGTTCAGGGTTCCAAGAGGGTAAATGTTGAATTTTTCATGACTTAAAGGCTAGGCCTGGAAATGAAACACACCACTGCAACTGCATTTTATTTACGCAAACAGCTTACATGGCCAATAGAGATTCTTATCCTGATGAAAAAAGTAACAAGGAACTTGTGACCACATAGAACACCCCAAAACAATTGTTCCTATCCAGTTAATTTAAGGGTGAAAGACCATGAAAAAAGCATGGGAGATTTTAATGAGTAGATGTGGAAGTTGCACACATTGGTTTAATTCATTTTTTGTAAAATATTACAAAACTGGTCACTGATTATTCCCATTGTTGTCTGCATACCTTTTTGTAATTGGACTTATCAGTTCCTTCCATTATAAGGTTGGATATATTTTCATGAAACTTACATTTGGACCTCGGTATTTTTTTTTTTTTTTAATCAATAGGAAATTGAAAAAAAAATGAGCTTTGGGGTTTACTTTCTTTTGTTGTTCTTAGAAACTTCTGTTATGTGATGTCCCAGATAATCTGTTGGATGATGAGAGACAGATGGCACAGAATTCCCCCACTGTCTTAGCAGACAGCTAAACAACCCCTGGAAGTAGATCCAATGATGAATGAGTGGGTCAAGCAAAACAAAAACAAAAACAAAAACAAAACAAAAGAAACAAAAAACTTCCAGATTACCCCTGTCCAAATTGCTGACTTATAAAACCATTAGCTAAATAAATGCTTGTTATTTTAAGCCACTAAATCTCAGAGTGTTTTGTTATATAGGAAAAGCTAAATATATATATTCTATTATTTAGAACCCAGTCCTACCTAACTCCAAGTGAAACTGAAATATGTGTTTTAGCTGTGTGTCAAGGAAAGAGAGAAGTTAGATTTTGAAGAGCTTAGCAGTGCAAGAAAAACTTCTGTTCACCAAATATCCATTTGTACCCTAATTTCCATGCACTTAAATAAAACATACTCATCCTACCCTACCAGTCTACCCAGTTACTGCATTTCAAAAGTCCTGAGTTTCCTGCTATTAAAATGATCTTGTCATATTGCCCGAATGTTTTTTTTAAAGATTTTATTTATTTATTTGACAGAGAAAAGGTCACAGGTAGGCAGAGAGGCAGGCAGAGAGAGAGAGGGAAGCCGTCACCCTGCTGAGCAGAGAGCCCAATGCAGGGCTCCATCCCAGGACCCTGAGATCGTGACCTGAACTGAAAGCAGAGGCTTAACCCACTGAGCCACCCAGGTGCCCCTGTTTTTTTGTTTTGTTTTGTTTTGTTTTGTTTTGTTTTTGTTTTTTGTTTTTAAAGTAAGTCAGTTTATAAAATGAGAATGCAAAGTATCTCTCCCTGAAACTTTCCCACTTCTAATATAGAAGGGGGAACAAGGAAAGATGATGCATGATACAATTTTCCATTAATTGAAGAAGTCAAGGTAAACACATAGCAGTCATTTATTTGGAGACATGATGTATTTCTGCTGGGAAAATACTGTGGGACCCAGAAACACAGTGAGTTCTTTTATTATAGCCTGGATCTTCTGTGTGGAATCTGCCTGCCCATGTTCTATGTGACAACTGGCTCCATCCTCTGGCCAGTTCTATTTTGTCCATTGTGTGTTGACATTTGAAGTGGTCTTTAGATAATATAATGTACAATAGGTTACACTCTGTTTACAGCCCAGGTTTTTATAATGACAAGTCTTTTAAGATCAGGCTCATGGTTCTCCTCAAAATCAACTCAATAGTCCTCTGATCCTTTTTGCTTCCATTCAGTTATGCATGCCAGTAACTTCCACTTAGTTTATTTCCAAGAAAGAGTTCTTTGGACTTTTTTAAATATTTGTCTCTTTGTCCTCATGTCTGCATTATTTTCATAGAAGTTATTCAACTTTGAGACTGTATAAAGCAATATGATTGGGTTAAAAAACCTTATATTCTATTTATGGGGTTCCAGGAGCAGCTGACATTTCATTTTTATAAAACTAAATTTCTTGACTCTTACTTCCTTTTAGCTCTGCTCTCAAATAGCCAGTTCTTGACTAAGCTAATTTGTTTTTATAAAAATCTTACTAAGTGTAGCAATGAAGTCAACACATACTAAAATTCTATCTACATCTCTATTTGATCCCTTCCCCTATAACTACAGTAATAGTAGACTACTTGCCTTCTGAGTTATTGAAATCACAGTATTGCAAAGTGTTTTCAATCAGCCCTGGGAAACCTTTCCAGTCTCTAATACCAGTTTTGTAATTGCTTACTATATAGTATCAAATACTAATTCTGATTTCTATATTAATTAGTATAGGTTAGACAACAATACCAATTATATTCAAACTCAATATGAGTCTATGAAACAGAAATTTGTTTCTTGCTTGGCTTGGGTAGTATGCAGGTGAATGAAGTGGTTTGCTTCACATATTCAGAGACCCAGAATGAACCCTGTTTTCTCCTCTCATCTCATCTACAATATGTGACTTTCTAGATTAACATATTTATGTGTTAATATATTTATTAACATATTTGTTTGTTTGCTTGTTTCATTCAGTAAGAAGGGGGAGAAACATGGAAAACTTTTTATGAGAGGTTATTTACTTGTGGAGAGGGTAGCAGGAGTCAGGTAACTTCATATTATATTTCACCAGCTAGATCAGAGGGACATGATCACATTTAACTTCAAGGGACCTGAAAAATGTAGTCAAGTGTGTGTCTAAGAAAAATCATATTTGATTATTATTAGCAACCTCAGAAATCCTCACAAGTAGGTAACAAGAAATTACTAGGTTACTAGGTAACAAGTAGGTGACATAGTAACATATCAACTCAACACTTACTGGGATTCCACAACATCTATCAAGTGTTGCTTTCCAGCTTATTCTTGCTGTGGCGTAAGGTCATGATTTCCTAGACTGTTACTCCTTTGGCTACATATTTCTTCTCTTTCTTCTTGTCTTCCAATATTAATTTTAATCTTTTACTTGAGGTACTTATCAACAAATACTTATAAACTTCTGATTTGTTTATCTTGGCTTAGCTCAGGGGATTTTGTTAATAGAATCTATCATATTATCTTGTCTATGGGCTAACAATAATTAATATATCTATCTGCTTATACTGAGGGAGTTTGAACTGAATTTGCTGCAGCTGAAGTGATAATCTGCCACACTGTTTCTGTCTTCTTTGGGAAAAGCAATGGTGATCCTCTTGAGTAGAGGAATCAGAAAATATTTTTCTTCCCTTATACACAGTGAATTAATGTACCTTGTAACACAGACCATGTGCCTCCCTGGACTATAAAATTAGGATTCACAGCAGGATAATTTAGTAGTATTTGAGTTTACTAGCTACTTATTGAATCTTTGAACTTCTTAGGAGTTAAAAAAAAAAAATCCACACTAGAGAACTAACCACCAGGGTCATACAGTAAAAAAAATATGGCTTTGCCAATAAAAATGTTTCTACCTGAGACTATAAACCAAAGCAACTGGGTGAAATATTGTGGAATGTTAAATAGCTGGAAAACTCTAGAAGGTGAGACTTCAGAAAGGGATAATTTGAGATTCAAAGAGAAGCCTACAGCCAAGGGTCTCTCACACTTAACAACTCTAATAATTTAATTGATAAATACCATTATTTATGCTAAATAGGATCATTTTCAAAGGGCAACCTGAATGCCACGTAGGGATGGGTACAAATTATTTTAAATGGGGATAAAAATATATGTTTATAAAAAATAAAAAATTAAATTTCCTCTAGGCAGGAGGAGATTAAAATGGCAAATTCCAGGGAAATTAAGTCTGAAGAAATAGACAAAAGACCAAAAAAAAAAAAAGAAAAAAAAAAAAAAAAAAAGAAACAAAAAAAAAAAAAAAAGAAAAGGAAAGGAAATTAATCCTTAAAAAAAAAAAAAAGAAAGAAAGAAAAAGAAAAAATTCAGCATGCCTTGCTCTAGACCAAAAGTTATAACTGAATACCTCAGAAATGAACAGAAAAGAAACATATTTAATTTTTCTGTATATCTCATAGGCAGGGGCAGCTCAATTCAGCCTGCTAAAGTATGTGATTGCTTAACTCCTAAAACAATTTCTAAACATAAAATTCAGACAAACAAGTAGTGGCCTATGGAATAGTAAGAACAATGGCATGGAGATGGAGGTAGTTATTTAAAAACATTTCCCCAGGAAAGGACAATCAGTAAGAATGAAATGCAGTGGTCAATGCAGATTTTTTTTAAACCAAAAAACAAACAAACACACAACAAAACACAGTGAAAACCCTATATTTTAAAACCAATAAAATATACTTAAATGATAGCATAGAAATAGCTATTAGTCCATTCTATTTTTTTTTTTTTAAGATTTATTTATTTATTTGAGAGAGAGAGAATGTATGTGCACCAGCAAGGAGAGGAGGTGCAGGAGAGAGTCCTCAAGCAGGCTCCCTGCTGAGTGCTGAACCCTGAGTGCAGGGAGCCCTGTGCACTCCCTGCTGAGTGCTGAGCGCTGAGTGCTAAACCCTGAGATCATGATTTGAGATCATGACCTGAGCCAAAATCAAGAGCTAGCCACTTAACCTTCTGAACTACCCAGGAGCCACTGCTTGTTATTCCATTCTGACATGATGTGTGTTATGAACTAGTGGTCATTCTGTGTTTCCAAAGGGGAATTTTTATTATTCTTGCATTATATACGTTGTTATATGAATATATTGGACATCTTAGGCTTTGTTACATTTATCATCTCATGTTAAGTTGTCAGCCATTGGGGGGACCTGGGTGACTCAGTGGGTTAAAGCCTCTGCCTTCGGCTCAGGTCATGATCCCAGGATCCTGGGATCAAGTCCCTCATTGGGCTCTCTGCTCAGCAGGGAGCCTGCTTCCTCCTCTCTTTCTCTCTCTCTCTCTGCCTGCCTCTCTGCCTACTTGTGATCTCTGTCTATCAAATAAATAATTTTTTTTTAAATCTTAAAAAAAAAAAATAGTTGTCAGCCATTGGGAAATTACAGCCAGATTTCACAGAGTCCTGCATATCATCCAGAGATCCTCAATATAAAATCGAATGTAATAACATAACAAATTTTGTCTTCCTTTTAGGGGGAGTTTGGTATACATATTTATATCTTTTGACATAGCTTTTAGGAGTCAGTCATTATTGACAAGAAGTGATCTCTTTTTTAATTGGGTGGTTAAAGAATTGGACTGAGATTGATATTTATTGACAATCAAATCTTGGTAACAGTTCATATTTTCCAGCTATGTAGCTTTGTTGAGATTAATCCTCCCCTCCATACTCAGAATTATGATTGATTGTCATAATACAATTAAAATGTCCCATCTCATGGTTTCAAACTTAGATTTATGGAACTTGTTTTTCTTATGTGCTGGATTTGAATATAGGAACATGTCATTTGGGAAGTACTTAAAAGATATTTCTCAGAAAGGTGGATGTTTTCCAAGGAAGGACCTAAAACAAAGCTACTGAGCTAAGAAATGTAGATAAAACTGAGTCCTGATTATATTATTTGACGTAACCAAGTTATAATTGAGCTTTCATTTGTTTTATATTTTAAGTTCGCATTATTTCTAATTATTTTTTTAATTTTAATTCCAAGTTCCCATTATTTTTAAAGGTGATTTGAAACCAGAAGTATTATAAATGGAAGAACTAATGAGAAAAAGAAAATGATTGCGGTTTAGACATGGAAAATACATATTGCTAAAATTTTACATAATGAAAATACTTAGAATTTTAATTAATATCATTGAACATGTCAAAAATTTGCCAAGAGAAAAGCATCCAAATCTAAATGTCATGCACATAATTAAGGTTTCTCCCCCTCATTCCAGACAACACAATTTTAGACAACCTTATGAACCAATTTTGTAGAAATATGATAATCTGAATCAAAAGAAAGGGCCAGGAATAGGTGAGAAGAGGATGGGCAAAATGGGTGAGGGGGAGTGGAAGGAACAGGCTTCCAGGTATGGAATAAAGAAGTCACTGAGATGAAAGGTATAGCACAGACAATATAGGCAATCATGTTATAATAGCTTTGTATGGTGACAGATGGTAGCTGTCCTTGTGGTGGGCATAAAGTATACAGTTGTTGACTCACTAGGTTACATACCTGAAACTAATGCAACATTGAATGTCAACTGTGTTTCAATTTAAAAAACAGATAAATACAGAGCCACAAGTATAGACAATGCATATGGATGCATTAACCTCAGATCTATGAATAAAAACAAAAAATCCAGGATCTCAAGAGTATTCATGACAGAAGGTACAGAAGAGAAGCAGATCTAATGATTGCTTTCAATTGCCATGCATTGTGTTACGTTATTTCTTACACTTGGTTTCTGATAATTCTTATTAATCTTCAGGGCAGCTGAGAATTTTCTTTGCAGTTGGATTCAACGAAAACCTGAGCCCTGTTTGTGTCAGATAATTTTTGAGGCTATATAGCTGAGTACACAACAGGTGTCAGTCTCTCCCCCTTTGCTTACTAAGTCAAACTTTGGATGGTTAGTTACCTTGCCCTGAGGTGCACCATTAATAATTAAAGAAGCTCAGATTTGAAGCTAGATCTGAATGACTCCAAAGCTAAACATCTTTTTCTCCGTCTGGAATACCCCAAGAAAGCTATGAAGAATATTGAGAGAGTCCGTCCAGTGTCTATTCCACACCGCCCCCCCCCATCACCAGAAGACTAACCTTAAAACAACAAATACTAAAGCATATGTTTTAAGTATAGACTTCAAAGGCAGAGAGTGACTATGAGAATTGAATGCACACTATCCAGAAATGACTTACAATTTTGGCTTTTTAACCTAATAATTGAAAAGGAGTTCAGGAATGAATTCTAAATATTATCATTTTTACTCACTATATGGTTTTACTTTTGCAAAGTAGTTGCATATATATTTATTTGTGACAATTATAGCTATTCTTTCTTAAGGATAACACCAGTACTGAGCATTGTAATTAAACTTTATAAGCAGTTTTCTGATGATTTCACTAATATCCCTCAATGGCAGGTGTGCTGTTATAAATATCTTATTAGAGGCAAATGATTCCAATAGCTCATATGGTTGTTGAGATGTTAGGGAAAAATATAAATTTCATGAATTTTTAAATGTTTGGAGCTTCTATTTTTGTTTTTAGATATTTGATGAGGAGGGGAATATTATTACAGTGTATGTGAATGTCACTGATTCAGCAATGTCCAGACAATCAACACAACTTTTTATGTTTGCATTTGCAATTCAATTCCATTGTCAATCTAGAGCAAAAACTAAAAATTGTCATCTTTTAGATGTTCCTCAGGAATTTGTTCTAAAAACGCCTTACCAAAAACAAGTAAAAATCACTTGTTGTGGTCCTATAATCTTTCAAGTATCACAGAAATAACCCAGTATTTTTATCTGAAAGACTTATTTTACTTTAATTTTTTTAAGATTTATTTTCTTAAATTTTATGAATTTACTAGATTCCCTAGTAAAGAAGAGAATTAGTCCAAGGAAATGGAATTTTAGATTTCAGAGAGTGTATTTACTGAACCTTTTTATAAATATCAAAACAAAAAAACTCAATATTTTATATTTACAGTATTATAGTTTATGTAAGTAATGGGTATTTTATAACACATTGTGACTAAATTTAATAATTATATAAATTGATTTCAATATGTATAAAGCTCCTCATTGGGTTATATTTATGATTGCTTAATGTCTGGATGACGTAAATATTTTTGCCACTGGAAATCAATTTGAAACAAGAATTCTCCATGAGGTGACAATTTAATGTGGACTAGCATACACGGCATTTATGAAGTGTTGAGGTGGCCCCTGAAGAAAAATGAATGGGCAAATCCTAAGCTGCAAACTAAGTGGCTGCATATTTTTGGACAAGGTCTTTAACTTTTCCAAGCCTTAGTCTTCTCATATGGTAATGATATTGACCTTAAAGAGTTGGGAGAAGGGTTAAGTAAGGAAACAAATAGTTGACACAGTGCATGGGGACAAGGAAACACTCAATGAGTATATTTTCATGTTTGCATTTGGATGAACAGATTTATATTTTAAGCGATGAAATTTTACTGGACCAAAAAAAATAACAAATGGTCTTTAAACATTTGATGTTGAATTAACTCAGGCAACAGAATTACTCTGTATTCTAATTCAGTGAAATAAATTATACCTTAATTCAATAGGAAAAGAAATTCTTATTCATTTCCAGATTGATAGCGTCACATAAATTATATGAAAGTATTCTAGGGCTTGTAAATGACTATAAAATGTGAGAACTTTTCAAAATTATGAATAAACAATTAAGTGTATATGAATCAGAACCTGCAACTCTTTGGCCAGAGGACAATGAGTAACAGATGCCCTAAACAAGAGAAATACTTTGATTTTTTTTTTTTTTCCTGCTTTAAAAATCATTATCCCTAGCTGCTTAATGCAGAACAGAGAATAGCGGCTCCTTTTGCAAACAAGCAGGACAATTTATATATCTGAAAGATTAATATTGTCATTCTCTTGGAATCCACCTCTTCAGAGCCCTGAGCATTCTCATTTACATGTTCCTTATTATTCCTAGATTGCTATTGTTATCTGTGTCAATGATTTGGAAATCATAGAAGGAAGCCTTTTCCTTTTAAAACAAGAAGTCATTGCTTTCTGTTCTATTTTAGTTTTCATTAATCATGAACAAAAAGGAAAAAGGCAAAAAATTAAGGTCACTGATTTTTGCATTGAGGAACTATCAGTATCAATGATTTATATCACAGTGTTATTATTAAAAAGATATCAAATGATGTCTGTGAAGTGAGACAGAATGGTTTAGTCATTTTCAATTTCCTGCTATATGAGGGTGATGTTCTTAGTTAGAATAAAAGCTAAGTAGTGTAGACCACACATGCTGATTTCCTGTTTCTGGAAAACTCCTTTTCTGACACTCCTAAGTCATCATGGCAAGAGAAAAAATAATAATTTTCACAGGAAAGAATGGCAAAATCCTCATTAATAATGGATGATGATTAATTCCTAGTGTCAGCTGGTGCTATTTGCTCTATGTCTGAGTCACAGATTCTAAGGGTTGTTACTCTTTTCTACATTTATTAGCTTGTATAGTTCATATCCATTTGGCAAGTTGTGCTATGGGTTGGTCTGTCATTACAGTTTGGCACCTTGAATAAATATATTCACATTAATCCCTGATGTTATAAAATAGTCTATTGGGCATATCAGATTCCAATGAGACTAATTAGATTCTCAGAGAGATGTGATTTTGAACTGAAAAACATAAGAAATTGGCTTTGGGAGTAAGTAGCTTTTATGTCAAGGTTGTCACACCACTTTTTTTTTTTTTTTCTTTCACCAGTTCTTGGCTTGAATTTTTCTTTACACCAGATGGCTTTGTTTTTTAAGATGTTTATGAATATAGTAGAGAAGTATTCCCCCTTGGAATTTGTGTGTGTGTGTGTGTGTGTGTGTGTGCCTTTTCCTATGATATATTTTATCCAAGTTTCTAAATAAATGGGTAGATTAATGTGCTCCTATAAAGAGTTCTTAGCTTATTTTGCACTAAATTTAATTGTATCATAATACTACTTAATTCAAAGATAAGTTTAACTTATTGATTTCTGTAGTGGTATATTTGTGGTTCTTGTTGTGCCAGTCTTTGGAAATGTAAAGATGAAATGACATAGCCCCAAGTTATAAACTTCATGCACAGAGAATGCAGTAATTATAATACATATGATAATTCCACAGTAGCACTTTGCATTGAATTTAATACATATATTTAAGAATATACAGTAAAATATGGAATGATGAAGAAATGTCTCATAGGAAAGAGCTTAAATTGAGATTTGAAAGATGAAGATATTTAACAATACAGACTGTGGAAAGGGCTGGAAAGGAGCAAGAAAGAGTAGGAAATATATGAATAAATAAATAAATGCATAAATGAGAAAAAATCCTTGTCCTTTAATACTCTTAAATTAGGCATATTAATAATAAATGCAGAGGTAATTTATTGAAGTTCCCATTTCTATAAGGAAATACAATTTACTAAGAAATGACTTCTTCAGAATTGAAACCTTGGAATTTAACAATGTTCTTTGGGTACATTTATAACTATGACTTCATTATTTGAAACTTATTTTACATGAATTGCAACTTAATAATTATGATTAGTAAAAATATCCATGATGATCAAACCATATTTGAGCTTAAATCAGAATCTTTCCAAAATATTTTTGGAAAGAACTCTTTTGGAAAGATTTTTGTTATTCTGTGTGCATATATATTTCTCTCAAAGAATAAAAAGAAAGAACAACCAAACCATCCAAGAGGTCATGAATATCTTTTAGTAGGAACAGGAAATCATATGACCATTTATGAATATTACATAAATTAAGCTTGTGCTAATACTGATAGAATTCACCTGAATCTCTTGGTTCAGGCTGTGTTTTATTCAGTTTTTTAGTGTTACAATTTAATTCTGTAATCCTAGGCTTATTTATGCAAGCTATAATATATACTTTAGTAGCTTAAAAGAAAAAGTGCTCTTGTTATCTTGTTTGTTACAGTTTGGGGGTCATTTTCTTTTTTTGGGGGGGGGGTCATTTTCTAACAACTTTTCCTGGATTCCCTATAAAGAAATATAATAGAAAGCAATAAAAAACTAGGAAAAGCAGAGATTACTGAAATTAGAAATTAGACCAGTAAATAGAACAGGGGAATAGCCAAATCTCCAGGAAATTAAAAATGAAATTTGCTTATGAGATTAAAATCAAAATATGTCTGATGAACTTATCATTTCAAGGGCAGTCATTTCAATGTTGGTTATTGACTACAGTTAATTATGATAAAATTTTACTGGTTTTATACCAGACAAAAAATAAAAATAAATTTAAAAGATAAAGTTAGACTATTTAGTAAAAGAATATATTATGTTTTGATTTTATTTCTTTCTTATTAATTTGGTGATATTAGGTGATATTAGGTGATATTTTATTTCTTTCTTATTAATTTGGTGATATTAGGTGGCATTTGCTGGCTTACATTCCTGCTCATTATAATACCATGTTTTATCCCACATTTTAGAAAAAAAATTTTCATCCAAAGATTTCCAAGCATAGAGAAATCACTCTCATAAGAGACAGAACAAATCATAAAATATTTTATGATTTTTTTTTTTTATTTATTTATTCCACAGAGAGAAATCACAAGTAGACCGAGAGGCAGGCAGAGAGAGAGAGGGAAGCAGGCTCCCTGCTGAGCAGAGAGCCCGATGCGGGACTCGATCCCAGGACCCTGAGATCATGACCTGAGCCGAAGGCAGCGGCTTAACCCACTGAGCCACCCAGGCGCCCCAAATCATAAAATATTTTAAAGTCTAATAAAAGTGAGCTGGTTTTAGTGTAAGAAATCTATAATATAACTTTGTTTAAATATATAAAGCACAAAAAATAAACATAAAAATAAATAAAAATAGAGAGCACAGTTTCCCATTGTCATTCAAAAGCCTTCTTGATCATAATTGTCTGAGATGCTTTCTGAGAAAGATTCCTGAGAACTCCCTCAGAATTACTAAATCAGCAACTAGTTGTGTGTAGTCTATTACTTCAAAGCCTTGCTGCATGATTTACATCGTAGTATAGTATGAATACTAGTGATGTGGGAAAACAATTTTAAATTAACACAATATGAAGAGGACATGTTAACAAAGATATCAATGTGAGACCTAAATAACAAGATTTGTCAATACTTTCTAGCACTGCTAGAGGACGAGAGTAGAAATAGCTTATATGCATATTTATATCCCACCTTATTTTGGGACAATAATAAACCATTGAGCTTTTCCAAATATATAATATAGATTCATCTAACTCTCTAATGTTCATCTTGCTAAGAGCAACTAAGTATTAATTTATTTTCTGTTTGTTTAATATAGAAAAGTAGATATCCTATAGATTAAAATGCAAAAGTGTGTTACTATTCTAGACTAGGGGTTGGCAAGCTCTTTCTGTGAAAGGCCAGATAATAAATATTTTAGGAATTGTGGGTCATAAGGGTTCTGTCACAATTACTGAATTCCACTCAGGGAAGGTGAAAGTAGTCATATATAATATGCTAATTAAGTTGTAAGATTATGTGTCAATACCTTTGTATTTATAAACTGAAATTTGAATTTCATAAAATTGGCATGAACTTATACTCTTGGTTTTTCAAGTAACTTCAAAATGTAGAAATAGGTTATTTTTTGAGATACAAAAACATGTAGTGAGGCAGGATCATGGGTAGAAGTTCTCCATTCCATGTTCTAGATTAGCAAATCAGCATATGTTTTTAAAATAGTTTCCTAAGTTTGAATTTAGAAAAGTCTGTTTTGAAGTGATCAAGTTTTCCTGATAATTAACTAATTTTCTTAACTTAGCAACTTTGAGATAAAAAAAATGTGAACCATCACAATGAAACAAAGTCTACCTGTTTCTGGGCATGGGAGAGAAGTTTGTGTTTATACACTTCCACCCAACTTCCTCTTGAATTCAAATGAGAATTAAATATTTCTGAAAAGGCTTCACAGTTATATCTTTACTTTATATTGAATAATTAATATATCATAAAAATTTCACTCAAGCTAACGATGAAAGCCTCTGGGACATTTTAGATATCATTAAGTGTCTAAAGAGTGGGGAGTCTCTTAAGGCATTTGATTCAGGATCTCACTATTATAACATTAACCAAGTAAAAATAAACTTTCTCAATCTTAATTTTATCATTATAAAATATTGTTATTTTTCATAAACAGCAATAAGGTACCCATAACTGATCTTATCATAAGACCCAATTAAAGTATCTACATAAAAATGTTTGTAAACACTTCTTCTATATGTATCTCATACTTTAGTTCATGGCCCTAGTTTCCTTCTATTCACAGACTTCAGACATCTATGGATAGTTCTAGATCTGTCCCCTTTACTCCTCCATCACATGCAATCCATTATCAAGTTTAACTAAGTTTACTTCCAACCTTCTTCTCAATTATATGCTAAATTAACTAATTTATCAAAGTCATGACTCCAAGGACATTACAGTAATATAAAGAAGGGAATTAAGTCTCTTAATCTCACAAAACAAACTGAGGGTTGCTGGGGAGAGGGGGTTTGGGAGAAGGGGGTGGTATTATGGACATTGGGGAGGGTATGTGCTTTGGTGAGTGCTGTGAAGTGTGTAAACCTGGTGATTCACAGACCTGTACCCCTGGGGATAAAAATATATGTTTATAAAAAAAAAAAAAAAAAAAAAAAAAAAAAAAAAAAAAATGGCGGTTGAAAATCCAAAAAAAAAAAAAAAAAAAAAAAAGAAGGGAATTAAGTAACCACAAAATTCAATTGCAGTATATGAATACTTACATAATGGGTTATATCAGATGAAATGGGGATATGCAGGTATAACACTTGACCATTTTTTTTTTAAGATTTTATTTATTTTATTTGACAGACAGAGATGACAAGTAGGCAGAGAGGCAGGCAGAGAGAGAGAGGAGGAAGCAGGCTCCCTGCTGAGCAGAGAGCCCGATGCGGGCCTCGATCCCAGGACCCTGAGATCATGACCTGAGCCGAAGGCAGCGGCTTAACCCACTGAGCCACCCAGGGGCCCAACACTCGACCATTTTGACCCAGAGCAAATAGGGCCAGAAATTTTCAAGCATTAGATATCCTCCAAACTGCCTCAAGGGGGGTTGTGGGGGGGTATAAATAAATAAACAATAAACAAACAAACAAATAAATAAATAAGAATTCCAGTGAAGCTGCTATAGTATTTTCAAATTTAAGGTAATCAATAAATACATTCTTTATAGGAAAAACAAAAAGCATTAGTTTTCCTCTCTTCATTCTAACTTATCAGAGTAAATGAAGGGTCCCTGATTACGAACAGGAAACAATACAGAAATAACACCTGTTTTTATAATATATTGAAGATGTAAATGAAATTAAAATGAGTATCAAGATGATCATAAGTGGAAAATATAATACATTAGACAAAACAAACTACCAGGTAGAAAAATTGAAGTCAGTTGAATTGGTGTTCAAAGTATCTATGGAAAATGTGCGTACTTATCTTGGTCATTAGGAAAGAGAGTTATAGGAAGAGACAAACGTGAGAGAAATAAGCCTCAGAAAGACTACTGGGCAATTTCATAGTTTGAGACTGGAAGAGGTAATGGGCCGCAAGAGAGCTGAGAAGCTCTCAAAAACACATTTCTGTTTAAGCAATTATATTTTGTTTTTATGATAGAAGAAGAGAAGCTACCTTAAAGCAATATATGAGAGGCTGGGGAGCTCTCCAACAAGTACAGCTTTTGAAAAATTAAGAGAAATGTATAAAGGATAGAAATAAGGATATAACCAAAGACAAATATAAATGAGAAGCACATGTCTCAAAATAAACAGACAAACAAAAACTTAAGAACAACAAAGAAAAAGTTTCTTTAATCTCTGCTCAGACAATAAGGTTTTGGGGGGAAAGTAACAAACCTGCTCTCAGAACAAGGTTGAACAGTTAATGGATGACAAAGAATTTGGAGAACAACTAACTAATGACAGTCTTCCATCTGTTGTCACCTGACTAGGGAAATGGACTATTAATAAAAGAAGTCTCAGAGGTGAAAATCACTGCTAAAATAACACCAGTATGTTCCAGATCCCTGATCCAAATTTCTTAACTCTAGTCCAAAACCAGCCTATATTCAACATTTAGTCACATAAAGGCAACAAAAGTTATACTTTGTTATTAGAAAAATTAAGAAATTTTGACCTAGTACAAAGGCAATGATACTTTTTCAGTTATGTGTGGACAATCTGAGTACATGTGAATCAGTTTCATTATTTGTTAGGATGGAGAGAAAGTTTTGAAATAGCTCAGTTACCTAGAGTCACGGTATTTTCCCTTCCTTTTCCGTAACAGAACCCCAAATGGGTGCTACAAGACTTTTGTTGTTGCTGTTATTTTGTTGTTAGTAGAACTACATATTGAGTATATAAATGAACTTGACTATTATATAAAAATACTTTGCAATGTTTATTTTAATATAAGTATCTCATCTAAATAATTTTCAA
The DNA here is from genome assembly GCF_022355385.1 of Mustela nigripes. NCBI lineage: Eukaryota > Metazoa > Chordata > Mammalia > Carnivora > Mustelidae > Mustela > Mustela nigripes. Next base: position 226,244,462 of record NC_081557.1, on the reverse strand, counting down.
TTTTTTGTTCACTTATATTAAGCTATTTTTTCTTATAGTACTGAAGCAATTATTTTAGCTGTTCATATAATGACTTCTGTAATAAAATTTTCCATTTTCAGCCAAAAATACTATAATTTAAAACCATATGATAGGACAATAATGCCTATCTAAATCTAAGACTTGAAGTAAATATAAGAGAAGAGCTTAGGAATTATCAGATAATCTCCTAGTGCCAATTATTTGGTAGTATTTTTAAAGTATTGATTTTTAGAGCATTCAATAAAGTGGTTTTTAGATCAGCCCCTTACTTTTCATTTAATTATAAGATAGTGAGTGATAGGGGCGCCTGGGTTGCTCAGTGGGTTAAGCCTCTGCCTTCGGATCAGGTCATGATCCCAGGATCTTGGAATCAAGCCCCCGCATTGCGCTCTCTGCTTGGCAGGGAACCTGCTCCCCCTCTCTTGCCTGCCTCGCTGCCTACTTGTGATCTCTGTCTGTTAAATAAAGAAATAAAATCTAAAAAAAAAAAAAAAAAAAAAGACAGTGAGTGAGAAAAATAAGAAAATGTAACACTCTAGAGCATTTGGGTGGCTCAGTTCATTAAGAGTCTGCTGTTGGCTCAGGTCACGATCTCAGGGTCTTGGGATGGAGCCCCACGTCAGGCTCCCTGCTTAGTGGGGAACCTGCTTCTCCATCTGCTTCTGCCCCTTTCCCCTACTCATGCGTTCTCTCCTCTCTTTCTCTCTCTCTCTCACTCTCTCAAAACAAAACAAAACAAACAAACAAATAAAAAACAAAACCAAAAACAAAGCAAAACAAAACTTCAAAAGAAAATGTTACATTCTTTTAGGTAGGGTTTTCTATTAAATAAAAAATACTGAGTAGTGGCCAATGTTGGATTATTTTCTTCTAATAACCTTCTTGTTTCTTATAATTTTGTAGGTTTTGTAGATTTTCTAAAGGAGAAAAAAATGACTGGAATTACTTTCAGAAGAAAGCCACCAAAAGAGTTTGAATGAATGTTCAGCCAGAAAAGAGCCTATGATTTTTATTTTTAGTTTAAAGTTAACTTTTTAATTTTCCAAAATATGGTATCTTAAGAGCATAATAGAAAAAAAAATAATAACAGCTAAAAACTCTAACTTACACATGAGTGATGATCATTTATCCTTCCCAAAACCCACACTGGACAAAAATATTTCTCTAGTTTTTGGATACCTGAAGTAATTCAGGTAAAAGAGTGATAACTGACTTTAGAATGTGAAGAAAGGTACAATTTGATTGGCCATGTAGGCAGAAAACAGTGTGAACTAAGTTACTTTGTTCCACAAATCCTCTTTAGGATCTTTAGAAACTCAGCTTTTACACACACTGGCCCCACAGAGGGCAGACACAGGGCAGGGGTTTGAAAGTAGCAAGACTAGCTGAAGCTTTTCTGGCTGAGCAGTGGGAAAGTCAAGTGGACTGTGGGATATTGGTCTGTTGCTCTTACACCAGAAGCAGCCAGACAACTACCGTCACCTCTCTCCACCCACGCAACTCACTTCCAACTAACTCCCCACCTAAAAGACCAGAGGCAAATTCTCTGGAAAAAGCAAACCAGAGAGGCACAGCATGCCTGTTTCAGCAGAGGTTAGGGAGAGGCAGGGGGCTGCAAATTAAGAATTCAGAGAGGATGTCTGTCGCACACACACACTGAAATTAGGGGATGGAACTCTGCAGAAACTGAAAGCTTCCATCATTGTCAGCATTTGCCTAATTGCCAACTCTATTGCTCTCTTTCCTGCTCTGCTATTACAACACAAGCTGTAGGAATATTGTTCTCAAAATAATAAAAAAAATTTATTATTATTTACTATATATTATATTTTATTATAGTATACATTATATATATATAAATATTTTTTTAAGATTTTATTTATTTATTTGACAGAGAGAGAACACAAGTAGGCAGAGAGGCAGGCAGAGAGAGAGGAGGAAGCAGGCTCCCTGCTGAGCAGAGAGCCGGATGCGGGACTCGATTCCAGGACCCTGAGATCATGATCTGAGCCGAAGGCAGCGGCTTAACCCACTGAGCCACCCAGGCGCCCTATACATTATATATTATAATATATTGCATTTGATATCATATAATATTATACATAGCAATATAATTTTAATATAAAATAATAATATATAATACATAATATATAATTATATTATTATTACTATCATTTTTTCAGACAGGCAGAGAGGAAGTGGGGTATCAATTTTCACTATTCTTGGGTGGTTTCCCTTCACTTGTATCAACCCCACACATCTGCTCCAAAATACATTTTATCATGTGTGCATCCCATACGGCTTCATGCTGCTTCTCAATACCTCAGTTCCCTTTGGAAAATGCTGTCTACTCTTTCATGAGAGAATAACCTCACCTTATTCTTTGCATATCTATGAAAATCACTTCTAGCTGGGTGCTACATTTTGCACTGAGTTTAATCATGTGAGGTCCCTTTGGTGGATTCCACATGGGAGTACATGTCGTCAACATAACTTCCATATGCTGTAGAGTCAGAATTTACACCAATTGAGTGGGTGATTTCAGTGTTATCTTCTAACATTTGTTTCAGAACTCAGAAAAAGAAAATATGTTAGCATTATTTCCATGAAAACAATTATCAAGAAGTAGAGGGAAAAAAATACATTGGTGTGGAACATATGGTATTTCATGAAAATTAGAATATGGTCATACTTTGGAGGTATTGTAAGTTCAGTTGCAGACCACTGCTATAAAGCAAATATTACAACTGAGTGAGTCAAATGAACTTTTTGGTATCCCAGTGCATATGAAAGTTGTGTTTACACTAGACTGTAGTCTACTAAGTATACAATAGCATTATATTTTTTAGTGTACATACCTTAATTAAAAATATACTCTATTGATTAAAAGTGTTGATCATCCCTGAGCTACCAGTGAGTCATAGTCATAGATCACTGTGACAAATCTAGTAATAAGGAAAAAGTTTGAAAATTTGTGAGAATTACCAAAATGTGACACCAAAGTAAGCAAATGCTTTTGGAAATGGTGTTGATAGACTTGCGTAATGCACGGTTGCTGTAACCCTTCAATTTGTAAAAAAACACGGTATCTGAAAAATGTAATAAATTGAAGTAAAATGAGATATTCCTGTACATTGACCTGCAAGGAGAATGGATCCTGTGCAAGAAAAGTAATGGCATATGTGTAGTTAATTGTCTTGCTTCTTAAACCATATGCTATTTCTTTTCCTCCTTTCAACACTTTGCCCATTCTGGAAGATACTTATAAAAATAGTCTTGAATGATCCCCATGGTATCTGTTTTCCTAACATGCCCCCCAGTAAACTGTCATTACTAGAATTTACCCCACTGTTTGTCCCCTTCTGCAGTGATTTGTTGGATGACCCAGTGACTTGCTTTAACCAATAGGAGGTAGTGATGGACACTGTCAATTTCATTTCTAAACTTTAAGAAGACTTGGCAACTTCCATTTTCGGGCTATTGAAATTCCTTCCTTTGCGTGTAAATAGTTTAGCTATAACAGAGAAGTGACATGGAGAAGCCAAAATACTACATAGAAAGGAGGAGAAGCTCAGCTGCCCAATGTCCATGTGTCCCAATGGAGCATTTAGGGGACTCTATCAACTCAGATGGGAGTTCCCATCTGAATGAGAGACTCAAGAAATGCCCTCCAGTGTGCAGCCAACCACTAAATGTTAAGGCAGTTAGTTATGTAGTAATAGGTAACTGACATAAGTCCACAAATCATAATTGCCTTAGCATCCTGATAGATTACCAACTACTTCATAATAAATATAACCTTACCATTTAAACAATATTGTTTTCAGAATTTTATTAGACAAATTATAAATGTATCTGCATTATTGCAATAATGCTACATTAGCCAATGTATAATTCTGACACATGACTATCTGCTTGGGATCCTTTTCTCTACACCAGTATTCACTGTAACAGTGTTTCTGATATAAATAGCAAGTATGTGTAATTTAGACAATTTCTGGATTGAAGGGTAGAGGGAGAGTAGAGGGCATATAATTGAGATTTTTTTTTTTAAGATTTTTATTTATTTTATTTGACAGAGAGAGAGATCACAAGTAGGCAGAGAGGCAGGCAGAGACAGAGGGGGAAGCAGGCTCTCCGCTAAGCAGAGAGCCTGATGCGGGGCTCGATCCCAGGACACTGAGATCATGACCTGAGCTGAAGGCAGTGGCCTAATCCACTGAGCCACCCAGGCGCCCCTAATTGAGATTTTGATATGCCTATCTTTACTCTTCCCTCTTCTCCTGCTACAATTATACACAGACAAAAGTCACTGCTAGGTTTTTGCCCCAAGATAAGGCCAGATGAAAACAGACTTAATAATTCTGACTTGGGCACAGTCATCCACTGGGAACAAAACTCCTGGGGTAATATGTTTCTAGTCACGCTAAGTACTGATGCTCAAATTCCATCCAATTTAGCAAATATTTACTGAGAATTTATATATGTTGGTACAAGATCTACATTCAAAATAAGGTTCAAAGAGAATATGGCACCATGTATACCTTCAAAAAAATTCAAAATATAACCCAAAACTCCTTAAACCTGTGAGCCATCATCATGTGACTTTCTCATAGATGTTACTAAAGGTGGAGGGAATAGATAAAGACTACTAAGGTTCCCCCTCTTTTACACAAAACCTATTTAAATATTCATATGCAGGTTCAAAACAAGATAGGTAAGAAACACGGGTAGACAGCATGAACACATTGGAAACTTTAAAGCCATTCAAACATGAAGATGAAAAATTAATCATTATTATAAAACTCTAACTTACACGTACAGTACAGATGCTTTCTTGGCAATCAGCCGGAAATGGACAGTCAATGTGGTGGTATGAGTCATCCCACAATGATGTATTGTTTGGCCAAACACATAGAAGAATAATTACTGAACCTAAACTATTCTGAGTTCCATTTTTTTTTTCCCCCACCAGAATCCTGGCTGACTCCCCAGTTTTTTCTGCAGCAATAGGCATAGTGAATGACTGAAATCATCCTCTGAGTCACCTTAATTCTACACTATTGCTCCCTGTGCCAACACTTTCTCTCTTGAGTCTTCACTGAAATTTTTGGGCACTGCTGTGCATCATCTTGGTATGCATTTACTGGATGCGGTTTCTCTGTGCCCTGTGCTGGGGAAGAGTCTCTTTTTCTTCCACTGCTTCCCACACCAGGAGCAGAAGAGTGCACCAATTCTCTCCTTTCCTTGTGGAGTGGAAAATAACTAAGAAAGTCTCTTCTTTTCTGGGGAAAAATAGTTACTTCTTGTTTCTTTTCTCCTTTCCAGTTTAAAGGGACAAAAGTATTTCCTTTGGGAACCAGAGCATTTCTCTCTTTTTCCCTTTCTGTCTCTCATTTCTGTATCTATCTATTTCTGTCTCTCCAGCTCTACCAAGGAACTTCTCCATTCTGGTGTATTCCATTTTCCTCTGGCTCTGTCTCCCCTATCTGTTTTTCAGTTTTATACACGTGAAAATTTATTGTGTTCTCACACTCCTTTGTGGTAAATATCAAGCAAAGTACATTCTCAAATATAAGTCTTAATTAATCTATGCAAATTTGGTGGAATGGGAGTCGGCCTGTACTGCAGAGAATTTTTCATATTAGAAATAAAGCATTTGGGGGCGCCTGGGTGGCTCAGTGGGTTAAACCTCTACCTCTGGCTCAGGTCATGGTCTCAGGGTCCTAGGATTGAGTCCCTCATTGGGCTCTCTGTTCAGTGGGGAGCCTGCTTCCCCCCTCTTTCTGTCTGCATTCTGCCTACTTATGATCTCTCTCTGTCAAAAAAAAAAAGAAAGAAAGAAAGAAAATCTTAACAAAAAAGAAAGCATTTAAACATTTTACAGGATGGAGTCTGATTCAAGCTAGGGAGTGTGGAATCCAAAAAGGAATAAAAATATGTAGTTTATTTAAAATTGTAAAGATATCCATGGTTCAAACCAATGTACTTTGATAGAGCAGATGAAGAGGAGTCAGTCTGGATTGAATTGTACAGCAGCCATTAATACTGCTTAAGCTCAAACTTGAAGAATTAGTAAGATATGACAGAAGAGGGCATTGAGATGAAGTGAGATGTCTCATGAATTAGATTTGATTTGGAATAAAACCCCACAAACAGTAAGGGCAGTGTAAGGGAGTGGGGATAAGCTTCAGCTTTAATGAAACACAGAGGAGAGATTAAATGTTGATTATGTAGTTATCAGAGAAAGGACCTCAACAATTTATCAATCTGACCCTTCCTTATCTTAGCTCTCAAGTGAAGATAGTTTTATAAATATTGATTCTCAGCACCTTTTGGGCAGCCTTATTATCACAGGCTCTACTAATATTTTTAGAATATTGGAAAACATTGTCTTTATTAAATATTTGGAGGGGGTTGTTATGTGGTCTACATAGTACGATGAGAATGAGATCAGCTAGACTGTTCCACACACTGTGCAAAGTATCTGTCATAAGGAGACAGCTTGGGAAATCACTTTACCCCCTTGCTCCCACACAACTTATCTATTTGACTCCCCTCACTTCACAAGCAGCTTCTGTCTGTCCAGATAATAGATGGATGGATCAATCCATTTTCATGTTTATCATGGGCTGGTTTCCAGAAAAGAGAAACCAGAAAGTAGAACTTAATTTCTGATAATCCAAATAATTATTATTTATTTTTTAGTTTGCCTCCCTCTCATGTACATCACACTATAGCCAAAGGATGTTGTGCTTTTCTCAATACATAATATATACTTAGTAATGGGAATTGGACAATAAAGTGAAAATGCCAGATGGAGAAAATGCTGAGAAACCCATATTGCCTCTTTAAAATTGCCTAAAACTAACATAAAATCAAGGGGATAATCAGTCTTTCTTCCTCCTGTTACTCTTTATCTTTAAATATTAGAAAGATAAACTTGGTTATGAAGACAAAAAATCTTATCTGAGGCTGAGTTAAGTTGGCAATTATTTTTTAGTCTCTACTAAATCTTGCCTTTTAGACTACCTTTGGCCAATTAGTATAACACATTTAAACTGCTGACTCTCACGTTCTTAGCAGTGAAGATCCCTGGTTTCATCAGAGTCCCTAATGCCTCTAACTCTTGGAAAGTACTTCTTTTTGTTAACATTTTCAAAGTAGGATTAATAAGAAAGATTCTCCTGAACCTTTGCTAGCAGTATTTGAGAAAAAGTTGAGAACAAATATTAAACAGTTTTCTTGTTTTTCATGATAAATATTTAGTATTGAATTGAAATCTCTGTGATGCAGTTCCACTGTGGTAATCATTTAGTATCTTAGCATATTAGATAGTGGCTGGGGTAATTTCATAAGGGAGATCACTTCAAAATAATTTTGAAATAAGTACATTTCTTGAAGTAGGATCTATTAACTAAAACATAAATTTCTATGTCTAGACTGATCTCAAAACTTCCAGTGCAGATGGGAGAGCATGATAACTCTAGATAGGGATTCATCAACCATACTAATAGTAGCACTTAGGTTTGGTAATACTTTATGTTGGGATACTATATTGTGCATTGCAGGCTGTTTAACAACATCCCTGATCTTTACCCATCAAATACTACTAGGATTCCCTTTGTAGTGACAATCTAGTGTCTCCAGATACTCAAATATTCCTCAGAGGGCAAAACCGCCCCATTTTAAATAACCACTCACCTAGATAAGAATATAAATATAAGATGCTAAATCTCAAAATTATCCTAAGGGATAACAATCACTTATTAAGAATCAACTGTAGACTATCCCCTATGCTAGGCATTTTATATACAATATTTGTCACATGGAAAACACAAGGGTGGCTTCCACATAAGATATACCACAGAGACAGATCAGATTCTTGGACAAAACTAAAATGCTTGTTATATGGTTAATTAATTCAAGATTAAAAAGTTGGTGAAGAAATAATAAAATAAATGAGATATGCTAACAGATTTCCTATGGACCAAGTGGGCAGATCTGAAGACAAGGTTATGCAAAGTTCTCTAGTACTGTCTTTTTCTCTGCATATTGCAACCTGACTGGTTGATATTGTGGCTAATAGGATAACAGTTGAAGTCTGAGCCAAGGGCTCACAGATAGTATCGTGTGGGTAAGACACATGACCACAAATGCAGATCATAACTTAGCTGCTAAAGAGTTTATGGGATATTCTTGCATTTTTTGAGCAGCATACATATAGATGCCCAATGGAACTATACTGGGCGTCATTTATAGGTGACCAATTTACGAACAAAGATAGCATCTCAAATCTGGTATGATAGAATCTTACTTATTCCATCACTTTCTATCTAAAAGCTATGCATTTGTTTGTTGCATCAGAACTTTAGTCTATCTTTAGTATGTCCTACCAATTATTAACTTACTTATTATTTATACTTCTCAGAAATTACTTATTTATTATCTTTACTTTTTAACACATGGATTAGGTTTATGATAAGCTACAAGCTTGACTATGCTTAACATTTCCTATAAATTCATCTATACCATTAATTTTCTTTCCTTTAAACAAAATTCTAGAAATAAACAAAACCTCATATTATAGTAAATAAAAAATAAAAACAGATTTTAGTGGAAAATTAACTCATCTCGCTTAAAGTTAAACAAATAGAACATTTTGTGGAGAGGATTCAGGTCCATCTGTATCCAAATTCATTTTTGTTTCTTTGTTTTCCTTCTGTTATTTCAACATGTCATCTTTTTGAACAAGGATTCCTAAAATAAATCCTAGTAGTGTTTCTCTGGGTTTTCCCATCAAACACTTTTTTGTTTTATATACAATAATTAAGAAAGATCCTGAAAGGAAGAAAATCCACAAGATAAATAGAACATATGCATAAAATTGAATCTTACAACCAATCCTGCCATACTTTATGAATATATATACTAAAACAGCCTCACCCTTAAAGTTTTCTTCAGCTCTCCTAAACTTTACTTAAAAAATTAAAAAAAGATTTTATGAATTTATTTGTTGGAGAGAGCGTCTGCACAAGCAGGGGGTATGGCAGGCAGAGGGAGAAGCAGGCTTCTTGGGATCCCAGGTCCCTGGGATCATGACCTGAGCTGAGAACAAGTGCTTAACTGACTAAGACACCCAAGTTTCTCTTCAGCTCTCCGAAACTTTAGATTAACCTTCCTGGCCCTTGGCCCTGCCCTCCCTTTTCTTAGGGAAATACAATATTTATAACAGTAAGTTATTTCTTTTCCCCCTTAATATATAAATATTTTTAAAAGATTCCTTCCATTTTTATAGGCTAGGGATGTTTTTGTTAAGGCCTTGGGAGCCAACCATTTGAAATGTAATCATTCAGGAAGATAGAGTCCCTATTTCTAAGTTTCTGTGGGAGGGTAGGAGTCTAACTTGGTGGGAATTCTACTCCAAACTCAAAACTACCTCCTGTCATGAAGATAAGAGAAAGTTTGCTTTCCCTTTGGATAAGGTCCATTAGCAAATACAGACAATCTAAGATTTCCCACCACACCCCATCCCAGTTTTTTAAAACTCTTGCCCATTGTTTCAGCAGAGTTAAACTCAGACTAAATTCTGATCTCTTCCCCCTATTGCAATAGGCTTGGAGAAAGTCTTCCTTGCTTTATTATACAGATAGATGATAGATAGGTGATAGATAGATGATAGATAAGTAATAGAATACAGTAAGAATGACTTGCCAGGAGCACAAAATCCCCAAGTTCAGGAATATCAGGAGATTAGATTAATAGTAATGATTATCTCCAGCTGCTACTGGACCAGGAGATTGGAGGAATGACCCAAACTCAAGGCTTTGCCTCTCCTTCAACAGCTTCATGTCTTCAACCAAGATCTGGTGGATGGCTCAGGAAACATCGCAATGACTAGCAGACATACTAGCACCTATAGTTCGTATAGAGGTGGAGCTGCACAAGCCATGCACCAGAGAGACTCTCATCACTGCCTAGTTGCTGCTGCCCTGTGTCTTCAGACTGATATTATCCAGGATGGAAACAGCCTTGAGTGATGAAGCTCTGAACTCAGCATTCTGGAGTTCCCTGCGCCTAACCCATCACTGCCAACCATGCTGCTAAGAGGCATCCTGGAATGTATGTACCAGGTCTTCCTAGAGCGGATTCTAGCCAATGTGGATCAGAAACAATTGGTACAGATGACCAGTCACCTAGAGCAGAAACAGTGGTTATAACTCCTTAAGGATCTGCTGAAGCTGGACCACTGCCATGCAATGCCTTCCTCTCAGAGCAGAAGCCAGCACTCATTGTGAGCAGCTACTGCACTTCGTGAGTACTACAAAGGTGGAGAATCACATGCAGCTTGGCTCTGAGTCATTCCCAAGCTGCTTCAGCCTCTGCCACATCTTCCCCTACATCTACACAAAGCTGGAAGTCTCCAGCCTCATGGGCATCACTGTGCTACTAGCCTGTTTTGTCCAACAATAGTTGCCACATGAGCAAACATCTGAGCAGGATGCTTGCCATCCTGAGTGCAATTTCTTGCCTGTGTTTTAATCCCCTTTATTAATGTGATGCACTTTACTTTTCCTTGTTCAGAGTCCCCATGAGGGTCCAAGGTTGGATGTGGTCTCCTGGTCACAGATCCCAGAGTGCCTTTCCACAGTCATGGTGAAGATTATGTTCCATGGGGTTCATGACAGATGTTGATGTTAAACAGGTTCATTTTAGTGTTTAATATCATGAAAGATGGCAGGGTAAAATGTAAGATTCAATCTTGGTTTAAAATTTTCACTTAATCCATTTAACTGAAGTTTGTTACAATCATCTTAATTCATATTATGTACATTAGTTATTACTCAGACTCACAATGAAAGTCAAATAGCTCAGGAGGAGAATAAGTGGTTTGTAAAAGAACTCGTTTCTTTCCTTTACCCAAGTATCCAAAGGTATATTTGCTTTTATAATGCATCTCCAATTCATCAATCTGTATTTCTTATCAGCATAAAGGGCTAGGTCAACAATTAATTTCTGGTATGCAAATACCATTAAATTTGGCCAAAATATATTCTGTCATGATTGTATTCCATAAAATAGCAAAAAATATGATATCTCACATGGGTGCAAAAATGTACTGTGACCCCTCTTATTTAGAATCTTGAATCAGTACATCTATTTAAAACATTCATGATTGGGCGCCTGGGTGGCTCAGTGGGTTAAGCCGCTGCCTTCGGCTCAGGTCATGATCTCAGGGTCCTGGGATCGAGTCCCGCATCGGGCTCTCTGCTCAGCAGGGAGCCTGCTTCCTCCTCTCTCTCTGCCTTCCTCTCTGCCTACTTGTGATCTCTCTCTGTCGAATAAATAAATAAAATCTTAAAAAAAAAAAAAAAAAAAAAAAAAAAAAATAAAACATTCATGATTGCTTACCATTGGGCTATGGACTAACTTCTGGGAAGGCTACTAATACTTAGCCAAATTTCAGAAAATAAAATGTTCAATTGGAACTCCTCTTCTCCAATAGTATTAGTCTATTTGAATACTGATTACAACAATGAGATGAACTATACTCTTATTTATAGTTTGTATTTCTAGTTTTCCCCTTAGAGATTTTCAGTGTTGTACCACATTTCTATCTTATGAGTTATATAGATTAAAAATGTTGGCAAAAAGTAGAGAATGTCCTTAGTGTCTTCCACAATAGTGGAAGCACAAGACTTTTGCCAGAGAAGATTTAGGAGAAGGCTGCCAGCAAAAAAATAACTCTGATATTCCTTCAAAATGCTGAAATCTTGCCTATGATATACCAATTAATTATCCAACTTTGCAGTAAGTACCTATTTAATTACATTCACCATTACACTGGGCATGGTGAGCAAATCTGAAAAGAAAAACAAAACACAACAAAACAAAACCAGTGAAGTAAGCCCTCCACTGAGATCCTTAAAACTGAATTCAGGAAACAATTTACATATTTAATAACTAACTTCACTTTTATGATCCTAAATAGTTCAGCATGAGTTCCAAGGAAATAGGTGTCAGCATGCACCTCAATAGTTTTCTTCCAAGACAATAGCTCTACTGGAGTGCAAAGTATGGACTACAGTGAAGAAAAGCTGAGTAGAAGAGATACTTACCTATAAAGGTGACTGTTGAGAGTTCCCAGGAAGTGATAATGAAGGCCTGAACTAGGGCACTGGCAGCAAAAAGTGGAAAGGAAAAGCCAGATTCAAGAGATATTCATGAAGACGTATTAGTAAGTGAATGATTGGAGGTGTGATATGTGGGAACATCAGGAGTCAAGGTTAGCTCTGAAGTTTCTATCTTGGGAAACTGGAGTCTTGATGCTTCCTGAGATAGAAACACTGACTGTCTTCAGGATTTCCATGATGTGCAGGTTCCCAAGCAGTTACACTGGGCTTATAGGAAGAATTCATCCTGATGTCTCAATTACTGTAAGTGAGGCAGAATGTGTCAGTTACGGTAAAAACGACAGTATCAGTTTCCAGGTCTCCGCTTACAGAAGGCAGTGTCTTGTCACATTGGCAGAGCTTGAGGTAAGCATAGAAGAGCAAGCTTTCACATCATTTGACATGAAGATCTCTTATTTCATTTTCCTTCTTTCCTTGCCATTCATGAGTCCAGAGTTTTAATTCATCAAATGGATTTGCTGGACCTACATCATTTTATTTATTTTATGACTACAGGTGCAGATTGAGCCAAGGCTATAGTCTTACAATTACATGACCACAATTATATATCAATTCCTACTGGAGGGTGTTTGTTTATTTTAAGGATTACTTACAGAATAAACAAATAAATAACTCAGATTAATCTGTGACTGCAGAGGGATAAGCCAAATGTTTATAGCATGAGAGTAAAAGTCAGTGTATTTTGGTGCAAGTATTACTTCTTTTACAACTCTCTGCCATTTGGATCTCAGCCATCACCAAAATCCACTAGAGCTTCAACTTCTTCTCTGAGCATTCTCTTTCTGGTATTGAATAGAATCCGGATCCACCTCTCCAAACATTTTTTTAATCTCTGCACTAAGTCAATCACTCATTCCAATAGTTATACCATAGAACTAATATAGATATTGCTTTTATTAGTCATCACCAATAAAATTCTGCATTCACCTCTCCAAACATTTTTATCTCTGCACTACTTTAATTACTCATTCCAATGGTCATATCATAGACCTAGTCTTCACTTATCAAGGCAATATCTCAGCTTCAGGCATTCACACTCCTGAACCATCTCTTATATTTTGTCTCACTCCCTGAAAACCTCATTCCACAATCCTCTGCTCAAAATTCAATTAATATAACTCTTTTTTACCATGTCATGTCTTCTTTACCTTTCATGGACTTCATATTAAATTATTCCTATGTATACTCAATTCTTTTTTCCCATCTTATTTTGGTATTTTCACTTAGCAAAGTCATAACTCTGGTCCCATCAAACTCTTTCCTACTCTTCATTTGCAGTCATGTAGATGAAGTTGTTTGGAAGAAACACACACATGTAGACACACACATCATGCGAACGCTGACTAGGCTCACAAAATATTAAATCACTAATAACAATGGGATGTCCAGCAATACTACTGGAGTTCCCTGATTTTCCCCTTCCTACTTTCCAGTAGATTTGTTTCATATTTTTTTGTCCCTACTTAGATTTCCTATACTCTCTCATCCTCACTCACATAGGATGAGTTGGCCCCATAATCACTGAAACACCCGGAAGAAAACTTGCTAAAGTTTCTATCACATATTTAACAACTCTTTTAAATTTGTGCCCTTTTTAAAGGAACACCCATTTGTTTTCTTAACTATTGTTACCCCTATCATTAGTTAACTATACCATCTATAATATAAAAACACTAACTTGAAAAGATATATGCACCCCTATGTTTACTGCAGCATTATTTGCAATAGCTAGGACATGGGAGGAACCTAAGTGTCATTAGGGAAAAGGATAAGGAATATGTGAACTATGTATGTAACATATGACATAATTATATGTGATATATAACTTGTAATATTACACAGCCTTAAAAAGAGATAAGATTGTGCCATTTGAGGCAACGTGGATGGACCTAGAGAGTATTATGGTAAGTGAAATAAGACTGAGAAAAACAAATACCACGTGATTCTACTCTTAAATGGAACCTGAAATAAAAATAAAAACAAAAACAAATAAATAAACAGGAAGCAGAATCAGATGTATAAGTACGGAGAACAGACTGATGGTTGTTAGAGGGAAGGGGAATAGGAGTTAGACAAAATGGGTGAAATGGAGAGGGAGATACAGGCCTCCTGTTCTAGAATGAGTAAGTCACAAGAATAAAAAGCTAAGCATAAGGATTATAGTCAATGATACTGTAATAGTGAAGTAATGGGATAGGTGGTAGCTTCAATTATGGTGAACATAGCACAATGTGTAAACTTATCAAATCACTATATTGTACATCTGAAACCAATGTAACAATGTATGTCAACTGTACTCAAAGAAACAAACAATAATAATAAAATACATCCTCTATCAATTTCATTTAGATTTCAGAAATTCTCTTTCTCTTCTACTTTTTTTTTATGAACATGAAAATATGTTAAGATTTCTCTCTTGTTTAAACACAACAACACAAAGCAAAATTTTGCTCTTGACACCAAGTCCCCAGGGGCTACCACCTTCTCTTTTTTATGGCAAAACCCTTTGAAGCAGTTGTCTCTAAGTGTTCTCCTCTCATTGTCAGTGGTATCCACGCCAATTAGGCTTTGCCTGCACATATTTCACTGCTGATGTCTATTTCATATAACAAAGACATTCTGTAATCTTCTTTTCTAAAAATCAAATAAATAAATAAAACCAGATTTCTTCCAGGCTTCTTAATAGACATGCCTCCAGAAGCAAGGGGAACAAAAGCAAAAATGAACTATAAAGCTTTCACACAACAAAGGAAATAATCAACAAGACTAAAAGGCAGCCTTTGGAATGGGAGAAGATATTTGCAAATGATATAACTGATAAAGAGTTAGTATCCAGGGGCTCCTGGGTGGCTCATTCAGTTACGCACCTTCCTTTTGCTCAGGTCATCATCCCAGGGTCCTTCATCATCCCAGGGTCCTGGGATCAAGACCTGCATTGGGCTCCCTGCTTGGTGGAGAGCCTGCTTCTCCCTCTCCTGCTGACTGATGCCCTGCCTACTTGTGCTCTCTGTCATATGAATAAATAAAATCTTAAAAAAAAAAAGAGTATCCAATATATAAAAAACTTATCAAACTCAACATGCAAAAACAAAAATCAAACAAACAAACAACAGCAATAACAAAACCAATCCAATTAGAAATGGGCAGAAGACATGAAATTCATTTTTCCAAAGAAGACATACAGATGGCTAACAGATACATCAAAAGATGCTCGTGTCACTCATCATCAGGGAAATATAAATCAAAACCATGAAATATAAATCAATACCACCCTATAAATGTCAGAACAACTAAAATTAACAACACAGGGAAAAACAGATGTTAGCAAGGATGCAAAGAAAGGGAACCTTCTTACATTGTTGGTAGGAAGACAAACTGGAGCAGCCACTCTGGAGAACAGTATGGAGGCTCCTAAAAAAGTTAAAAATAGAACTGCCCTATGACCCAGCAATTGCACTAGTATGTATTTACCCAAAAGACACAAAAATACTGATTCAAAGGGGCACATGCATACTGCATCCTGATGTTTATAGTAGAATTATCAACAATAACCAAATTATGGAAAGAGCCCAAATATTCATTGACTGATGAATGGATGAAGAAGAGGTGGCATGTATATATGAATAGTTTATATAGGAATATTACTCAGCCATCAAAAAGAATGAAATCTTGCCATATACAATGATGTGAAATAGAGCTAAAGTGTATTATGCTAAGTGATATAATTTAGTTAGAGAAAAACAAATGCCATATGACTTCACTATTACGTGGACTTTAAGAAACAAAATAGATAAACATAGGAGAAGGGGGAAAAAGAGAGAGAGAGGGAAACAAACCATAAGAGACGCTTAACTGTAGAGAACAAACTTAGGGTTCTTGGAGGGAGGTGGGTAGGGTGTGGGCTAAATGGGTGATAGATATTAAGGAGGGTACTTGTTGAGATAAGTACTTATATATAACTGATGAATCACTAAATTGTATACCTGAAACCAATTTTACCATATATGTTAACTAATTAGAATTTAAATAAAAAATGGAAATTTAAAAAATGCCTAGGAATGCATTTCCACACTTTCAACATTCTTGAAAATAATTTCTAAATTTTAATCACATTTAATGTTTTAATTTCAATATTTAAATTGTATTGAAATTATTTTATTCATCTATATATTTTACTGTTTCCTTTCCTGTTCAGTCTTTTTTTAAAGATTTTATCCATTTATTTGAGAGAGCAAGAGAGAGAAAGCATGAGTGGTGGGCAGAGGGAGAAGAAGAAGCCGACTTCTCATTGTGCAGGGAACCCAACATTAGGTTTGATCCCAGGACCCTGAGATCATAACCTGAACTGAAGGCAGATGCTTAACTGACTGAACCACCCAGGCATCCCTCAGCTTTTTCTTTAAACCACAGTTTCCTACTTTGTTAATATTGTGGATGATCTAACCAGATACAAGAACAAGAGAAATAAATAGAAACTGTGTAGATTAGAAAGAAGGAAAACTCTCATTATTTGTTCATGGCATGGTTACTATGTAGAAAATATTAGAAACAGGGGTGTCTGGGTGGCTCAGTCTTTAAGCATCTGCCTTCAACTTAAGTCATGATCCCAGGGTCCTGGGATCCAGCCCTGCATTGGACTCCCTGTTCAGCAGAAGGCATGCTTTCCCACTCCCTCTGCTTGGGTTCCTTCTCTCACTGTCTCTCTCTCTCTGTCAAATAAGTAAATAAAATCTTAAAGAATATATTAGCAACAAAATTAGATAGCATCATTTAAAATATAAAAACTAAATTCAACTACAAAACAAATATATGGTGCCTGAAAATGAATCTGATAAAAAGTTTTAAGATTCTTGTACAGAAATTATAAGATTTTGAAAGACTTTTAAGAAGTCTTAAGTATAAGTGAAAATATATAATGTTCAAAGATAGAAATATTTAATATAAAATGCATTCATTTACTGCAAATTTAACAATAGCTTGAATGAATTTTCAATTAAAAAATCTCAACTTTTTAAAATAATGGAACTTTATAAGTTGATGCTAAAATGTACTTAAAAAGTGAAAATTCAAGTCTGTGAATCACCAGGTTTACACACTTCACAGCACTCACCAAAGCACATACCCTCCCCAATACCCCTGGGGATAAAAATATATGTTTATAAAAAATAAAAAATTAATAAAAAAAGTGAAAATTCAAAAATAGCGAAGGCACTATGTGGAGAGGAATAAAAGATTTTCCATAAAAAATAAAAACACCAAATTCATAAAGGTATTTTATTTTATTTATTTTTTTTTTAAAGATTTTATTTATTTATTTGACAGAGAGAAATCACAAGTAGATGGAGAGGCAGGCAGAGAGAGAGAGAGGGAAGCAGGCTCCCTGCTGAGCAGAGAGCCCGATGCGGGACTCGATCCCAGGACTCTGAGATCAAGACCTGAGCCGAAGGCAGCGGCTTAACCCACTGAGCCACCCAGGCGCCCCGATAAAGGTATTTTAATAATCAAGGTGAAAGTTACTAACACAGCATGGTCAATGTTTTTGAATATTGCCTAAAATTATCCAGAACAGACTTCGTTTATGGTAACCAACATTATGCTACAGATTGTATTGTGTACATGTGGAGAGTGCAGATAATTACTGATAATTTATTATCTATATACAAACAAAAATTAAATTAGACCCCCTACTTCACACTGTAAACAAGAATATAAATTACAGTAAATAAATGAATTAATTTTGAAGGCAAATTATGGTATTCTAAGAAGTGATAAGTTAATATTTTTGTTGCCTTTGGATAGATAATTAAAAAAATAAGTACCAGGGGCTCCTGGGGGGCTCAGTTGGTTAAGCATCTGCCTTGGGCTCAATTCATGATCCAAGGATCCTGGGATGAAGCCCACATCAATCTCCCTGTTTAGGGGGATGTTTGTGTATCCCTCTCCTTCTGCCCTTCCCCACCACTTGTGCTCTCTCAACCTCTCTCTCAAACAAATAAAATCTTTGAAAAATAAATAAATAAATAAATAAATAAAAATTAATGAACAACCTAAAGATTTAATATATTAGTGTTCACTAAAATTAAGAACTTCCATTCACCAAGAGATATTCAAAGATATTTGCAAAACATATAATAAAAAGAATACTGAGCTTCATAGAAATCATTGAGAAATACAAATAACCCAAAATCAAATTTGGGAAAAGACAGAGCCTGAATTTCATAGAAGTGAGCTGGTCAACAAGTAGATTTAAGTATCATTAACTCACTAGTCATCATGGAAATGCAAATTTAAAATATAATGAAATGCCATTTTACAAATTTCCAGGTTGAAAAATATGTCTGTATCAAGTTCTGACAAGCAGATGAAGTAGTGGAACGTCTATACCCTGCTGGATGCAAGGTAAGTTGGCATATCAATTTTGGCAGACATACTCAGTGCTATCTAGAAAAATTGACTATGTGCATCATCTAACAGGTAGTGGTTTCGCTTTTGAATGTATGCTGTAGGGAACCTCTTGCATATATGCTCCAGGAGAATGACTAAGAATTTTGAATAATAAGTCTATAATAAACCACAGATGGGAGAATGTAATCTAAATTTGAACAAGAGTTAAAGCAGTAAAACTGAATAAATAAGAACTAGTATGTGTTTTCCCCCACACCACCAAGCAGTTCTCAGAGATCAGCTAAGCATCCTACCATTCAACTGAATTCTGACTCTATCTACCTGGACTATGTACTATATATGTACATAGTCCCATAAGACTTGCCTCAGTTCAGATGCTAATGACAAACTTAGGTTGTTACTTGTGCTTCTGACCAACTGGATATGTTCCAACTTCAATGGTTCACTTATTTTGCTAGAGTGGCTCACAGAACTCAGGAAATCAGTTTACTTGCTAAGTAACTAGCTTATTACAAAAAATATTAAGGGACACAAATCAAAGAGTCAGATGAAAAGATAGATGAGAAAACACAAGAGCTTCTGTCCTTGAGAGGTTTGGGAAACTCATGTGGATATGTTTTGGTTCATCAACCTGGAAGCTCTCTGAACCTCCTCCTTTTAGGATTTTAATAGGAGCTCTATTACATATTTATAATTAATTAAATAATTGGCCTTTGGTGATTGATTCAAGCTCCAGGCCCTCTTCCCTGCCCAGAGATTTAGGATTGAAAATTCCAATATTTTAATCAAGGTCATTTCACTTGACTAACAGCCCCCTCATTCTTTAGGGATTTCCCAAATTCACCTCATTAACATAACAAAAGACACCTTTATTCTCATTGTTTAGAGAAATGCTAATGATTTTACGAGGTCTGTGTCAGGAACAGAACAAAGACCAAATGCACATTTCTTATAAATCACAATCACGCACATACATAAACATAATGAATCTCATCAATAAGCTTTTGAGAGAAAAAAAGAGTTCTGGGAAATTCATGCTATATGACTCAATTTCTGTAAAATTAAATTGTCTTATGCCTTGGGGTAAACTTAAGTGTA
Source organism: Mustela nigripes (assembly GCF_022355385.1). Classification (NCBI taxonomy): domain Eukaryota; kingdom Metazoa; phylum Chordata; class Mammalia; order Carnivora; family Mustelidae; genus Mustela; species Mustela nigripes. The sequence goes on along the minus strand of NC_081557.1, from coordinate 226,224,744 downwards.
TGATAAAACTGTAAAGGAAAGAAAACAAGTATTAACATTTACTTTAGGATTGTGTTTACCTGGCGTGGAGTTATGCATTGGAATGATTTCAGAAGGTTCTTCAAAGTTAATGATAATATTCTGTTTGTTGTATGGGAAGATTGGTGCACACATTTAAAAAACATATTTATTTATTTATATTATATATATAGAGAGAGTCCATAGGGGAGGAATAAGGGGGAGGGAAAGAGAGAATCTCAAGCAGGCTCCCAGCTGAGTGCAGAGCCCAATGCGAGGGCTTAATCTCAGAAGTCTGAGATCATGGACCTGAGTCAAAATCAAGACTGGGAGACTTAACTAACTGAACCATCCAGACACCACCATAGATTTTACTTTTATTGATATTCTGAACTTTATGTATTATATACATTCATATATTTAAGCATTCTATATCTATATACAGCATTCACATATTTATAGATCATATCAAATATATGTACATCTGTAAGTATACACATATATGCATGTATACACATGTGCAACGGGTATGATACACCTTGTATTGTAGAAATTTAAAAGGGATATTAAGCTAAGAAAAACAAAAAAATATGTGTCTACCCTTAATTTAGGATTGAGAAAAGATTAATATTAATCGAACAGAGATTCGAACATTGAGATGTGAATTTGAGGTCAATTGGGTGGCCAAAATGCTACCTTCCTTGGACACCCTGCCATTTCTGAGGGAGCACTACAGGGCAGAACAATGAGCAGGGAAGTGAAATACAGGTGAGGGAGGACTTGTTCTTTATGCAGAGATAGTGCAGTGTATATGAAGGAGCACAAATTTAAAATCAAGGAGATCTGGATTTTCATCCTGACTCATACTCTTAAACAAGTCATTTAACTTCTATATTTCTTCATCCTTAAAATAGGAGAGCACTTGTCATGATGAACACTGGATGATGTACAGAACCATTGAATCACTATATCATGTACCTGAAACTAATATAACACTGTATATAAAACATAATAGCATTTAAAATAAAATAAAAGAAATAAAATAATCAAATAGGTATCACAATACACAATGTTATAGAGTTATTTTGAGGATTCATTATAACTACTAGTATGTATCTTACATTGTAGAGCCTCAAAGAATGTTATTGTTATCTACATTCTCCATAAACTGTGACAAAAACAATAAAAATAAGGATTGATATTTCCCGCTTAGAAGCGGGAAAATGTTTGTAAACTTCCCGTTTAGAAGTATATCATATGAGAATAGATTCAAATAAATTCTCAGAGGGACTGTGAAGTAAGATGTTTTTGAGACCAGTGGTCACTGTGAAAGATAGTATGGATTACTTTTATTTTAGAGATTTGAAAGTAAATTTTCTGTTTATATATTTTCTTTTCTGGAGTTCTGGCCTATTATGAACAGTTTGTCAGTAGGAAGTTCAATTTTGTGTATGTAATGGCCAAATTCAGCATTTCTCTACATAATAATGCAAGAAAATATTTTGAGAGGAAAAAAAACACAAAAGTCTTCTTTTTCTGACATTATCTCTCAGAGGAACCCTTTTAATAAGTATATTTCTAAAATTAGACTAAAAAGTCTGAATATTACAGTGTCAGATTGCCAAAGAAATGCAAATAGCCCTCAAATGACTAACCAACTAAGTTTTTGTGAGCTTAAGTGCTATATTCTGAGGTAAATTTACTTTGCAAATTATGGAATTGAGATCCTATTTAGTTTTCTGCACAGGTTTAAAGGGAGAAACCAAATGGATAGACAAATGTGTCAATAAGAAAACAAAGGAAATCCAGCTTGGTACTGCCAAACATGGTAGAGTTCAAAATTTTGCCAGCAGAACTCAGTCTTTCTCAGGAATTCAAAATTGGATTTCTTTCATCCTTGATTTTCTGATTATGCGTAAGATACTCATTTTCTAGTTCTTTGCTTACTTGGCCTTTGGCATGATTCTTCTGCACTCCCTCATTTTTCTGCTAGCGATAGGCTTGACCTTCTGTTTCCAGTGGGGAATCTGGCAAGTGAGCGCAAATGTGGTTTTGCTCTCAACTTGACCTTGGAAGGAATTTGCTTTATTTGAAGTAGGAGACTTCAGTTCGAAGTCAGATGGCACTTTCTCATTCTTATTATTTTGGTGTTTACTCATTAGAAAGTCGTTTGTCCTTTGAAGAATTTCTGTCCCAAAGCTCCCTAGAAACTGTGTGCCCAGTTAAGATTCAACACTCACTCAATCTCCAATTGGCTTACTCCTATTACTCCCTTTAGATACTGGTTGTCAATCAGGAAAACTGAATGCCTTAAGAGGATAGGATAAAAATTCACTTTTCAACTGAAATTACTGACATGTCTTAAATTCAGTGGTCCTAGTAATAACATTTAAACTGAGGGTCAGATAATCTTGTCATAATAAAAACACAATTCCAAATATTACAAGTTAGGTAGCTGGGACTTAAACAAATTAGCAGCACTGAAAGGAGAGGAAATAAGATTTCCCAGGGACAATTAACCATTTTCCCCATCTTTGAAAGTTTTCATTTACCATTGGGCATATATTCAAATATTAGTTGTTTTTGTTTTGTTTTGTTTACAAGAGGAATTGAAGAAAATACTAAACAACAGCAGCAAAAAAGAGAAACAGAAAATGTGATAGATTCCATTGTGCAAACTCAAATGCCCTATATCAGAAAGTGCTAGTGACTATGAAATCTGAGGTAGTTTTACTGTATGAGACCAACCTTCCTCCAGTGAAGAAGGCCATGGTAATAAACATGGGATTTGGGGAATTGAACAAAAACTTTGGATCCTTCATCATTTGGCTCTTCTGTAGTGTCAGCAATGTGAAAGAGAATATGTCCCACTTGCCCTAAGCTAAATGTGTTTCTAAGTGAGCAAGGATGAATGTGAAATCTGATGCTACTCCAGACACTTCTAGACTATTACAATAGAAACTGAAAATATCTCAGAATCGTCCCCTGCTCTACAATGGTACTTTGCAGCCTCCAACAAGAGACTACTATTTCAGCTGTTTTAAAGGCAAGCATATATAGTAAATTAGTAAGATAACAAACAAGAACAGATGGAAAATTCATTAACTATGCTGATCTTGCATTATACAGGGTGACTTCAAATATGCTTGAAATGAATATGAAGCAGAGTTTCAGTTTTTTTCCTCTTTAACTTTTTTGGTACCTTCCTTTTAGGGTTTATGCAAAAATGAAAATCAACAAAATTAGACTGATGTGTTCTGTGAAAATCTGTGGTTTCCTATGCAGATTCTTGATTGTGGAATTTTAAGAATTCCATTAAATACAGTAAACTATTATTTCTATATAAAAGAACTACAATAGGCATAATAGCCTCCTAAAGATGTCCATATCCTAATCCCTAGAATTTACGAATATGTTATCTTAAGTGGCAAAGGGGAATTAAGCTTGCAGACCAAATTAAATTTGCTAAGCAACTGACCGTGAAATAGGGAGGTTATTCTAGACTATGTAGGTAGGCCCAATACAGTCCGAGGATTCTTAAAAATTGGAACAGAGAAAGAAGAGGAAGTCAGAGTATTAAGGTACAAAAAGGATTCAACTTGCTTGTTCCTAGCTTTGAAAATAAAGGAAGAAGGCCATGAGACAAAGCAGCCTCTAAAATCTGGAAATGTTCAAGGAAACACATTCTCAAGAGTCCTAAGAAACTCAGTCCAGCTGACACATTGATTTTAACGCAGCTGACACTCATGCCAGACTTCTGTTCTGCGGCACCATAAAACAATAAATTTGTATTATTTTTAAGCCACCAAATGTATGGTAATTTGTTATAGAAGAGTGTTACGGTAGAACTCTAACTAACGAAGGATCTTATATATCTTTAATTTTATTGTCACATGTTTGCTTATAAAGGATAAATTAGGTTATACCTAACCTAAAGCAGAAATGAACCCATGATATGCTGAGGTGACATTTATTTAATCAAATGTAACCTTTCTAGATATTCATCTATTCATCCCACTAGTCAGACAATCTGTCAATCATAAATTGATTGAGGACCACTGTATGTCAGAAATCATGGAAAACACTCTGGAGACAGAAATGAAAAATAAATGTGCTGTACTTATATTCTTGAAAGTTAGAATTCTGAGTTCCTTTAAGCTACTGAGAAAATTGTCACAAATATGCCCCAAAATATCACTGACTTAAAATATTAAAGTTAATGACTATACCTATAAATCAAGTGCAGGTTAGATGGCTCTTATGTCTAATACCCAACAAGCTGTCATTCAGTGCTCCAGGCCCCTTCCATTCTGTGGCTCCATCATCTGTGAATTTTCAGTTCCTGCTACAGAGATGGGAGAGAAAGCATGGAGGATTTCATGAATGATTTTGAAGGACAGGACTGGAAGTGACATGTAATTCTGAGTACATTTCTTTGCTATTGGATCAGTAGTGTGGTCACAACCCAATTTATTACAAGGAATGTTGGGAAAAATAGTTGTCTTGTGGACTCAAAAATAGATAATAAGATTGGAGAGCATGTCACTGCTATTAACTATAGTCTTCTCTTGAGTGTTGAATTCTTTATTCTCTTTCATGGAATTCTGCACCTCGTCTTAAAGTGGACAAATCTCAAATCTCTGCATTTACTCCAAACAACTCAAATGTAGGATCTTCAGTAAAGGTCAGTGCCTTCCATCTTATTCGATGACCTAAATCAAAAAACAAAATTTATCTATCCCACCTCGTTCCCAAATAATAGAAAAAGTACTGCATAACTACAATCAACACATTTGGATGGAAAAGAAAGGAAGATAATTATGTCTATCTGTTATTGACTATTAAAAATCTTTGACACAGTTTTAATAAGAAAGTTGTAGGTACTACACCAGATTTTTAAAATATTTATCTATAAGATAATGTTAAAAATCATAGCTATGATGGAGGTAAACTTGGTTATAGAAGATTAAAGAATTTCCACATAGGCATGGAAAAAATCTGATTTTTTCCTACATGTATTAATTTATTTTAATTAGTTTTGTGATACTACAAATTGGTAGTTTAATGTCAACAACATTCACATCACATAAATATCTTTATGAAAAACTTGTTAATATTGTGGACAGTATGTCAAGTCTAATATGAAATTAGTTGGATAGGTGGAATATATGCAATTTGAGCTAATTAAGTGTCTATGGAATTCATAAGATTTGAAATATTTTTCATAGTGAACCGATTTTGATTTTTTAGCTAAAAATTTGTTCTTCTGAACAAAAAATTGTTCTTCTGAACAAAAGGAGAATGGAAAGTCAGTCTTTTTTCAGTTCAGGGTAGATATTAAGGTTTGTCAATATGTTCCTTGTTTAGAAACCTAAATGTTCAGAAAATTTATAGTATGATTATATTTTTATAATTTTTTCATGACATAGTGAAAATATGACAGTAGTATTCAATATTAATTTATATATTCAACATTCTGTTATATTTTATACTTGACTCTTGCTCTTACAAGGTAAATGGGAGATGTAATACTCATAGATACAAATGAGATTATAAAAGTGTTTTTGAAGAGAGATGGAAACTGCTTAAAGTGGCTTTTAATTCCTTTAGGAACAAAAATCCCATATTCTGTAGGTATCAGAGCAAGGAATTAAACCCAGATTTGTTTCTCTTCAAGGCTTATGATTTTTTTTTTTATTATAGTAAACTGTCCATGTAAAATCTTATAGATTGGTTCTTGAAAAATTCAAGACAGTTTAACACTTATTGAAGACGAGTATTTCCAGATACTTGTGTGTATATGTCATTTAATCTAATATTGTCAACAAGCCCTCAACTTAGGATGCCTCTTTTAATAATTCTCTAATCACACTTTAAATTGACTGTAAGCCCTGAGCACCACTTGCTTTTTTTTCCCTCTCCATTTTGTTACTCTTCCACCATAACTAGTACATTCTTCTTTCAAAACCCTTACTTCCTTCTCTCTCCATCCTGAAGTCTCGTTTCCCAGAATTTTATGTACCTACTGGGTACATATTTTTCCATTGTTAGTCAATTCCTCTTTGAAACAACTTTACCTGACCCCTTTGACCATTATTCCTTTCTTCTTTTCACATTTTACTTACCATATGGGAATCTCTATCTATCTATCACCTATCTCTCTCTTTCTTTATTTCTTTTTATCTATCTATCATCTATCTATCTATATTTATCATCTATCATCTGTTTTTCATTCTTTTCTTTATCTGTCTATCTATCTGTCTACCATCATCTATCTCATCATCTACTACCTACCAACCTATGTACTTACCTAAGTCTTCCTACAACTGGAATACAAAGCCCATAAGAGAAAATCTTTAATCCTTTCATTTATATCTCAAACATCAAAAACAGTCAATACATATTTGTTTAATGGAGGAAATATTTACAGATGAAGAAAGAGAGGTTGCAATAAAGCTCAGTTCATAGAGTGAATAGCTATTGTCAGAATTGTTGAATCCTATCTGACCAAGTTCTTCTTCGTTATTTCACTGATTCCCTAATAGTTTGTCTTCAGGTTAGTTTAGATAAAGCTTATCACTTAATATTTTACTCAAAGGAATTTGCTATGGATATAAGAAGGAATGCTTTCCACATTGAGTAGGTTAATGCTATGTATACACACACACACACACACGTATTACAGAGAAGATTCTGTATTCTCTTGTTAGAGGATTTATGTTTGATTATTACAAGTATAGTGAATTTTTTTTCTTTATAATTTCATGCAAGACACACCTTTAAAAATAGTCTTTTAGTAGAGTCAATCACTCTGAATAAAAATTTTATATTGATAATGTGGTTGATAAATGGTAGCAAACATCAAAGATATTTAAAAATGTGACAGTTTAACATATTCATATAATGGAAATTCTCATTTAGTGGTTTTATTTTTGTATCCCCTTTTATTCTTACCATTTCTGCCATTTAAACTTTAAAGTTTCTTATGGTATAGTGCCTTAGGATATGATTTTCTAGTTTATAAATAAATGATGCCCAGCCTAAAATGATGAACTACTGGGGAAGTGAAAAGAGAGATGATAGACCATTTGACTCTTAAAAATGCTGGTAGCAAACAAAATATGTTGGTAAGAAAAATTAGTCCTAAAGGAAATATAAGTGCTCTGGGATAAAACATGAAATTTAAAAAATATATATTTTTTAGGGACGCCTGGGTTGCTCAGTGGGTTGAGCCTTTGCCTTCAACTCAGGTCATGATTTCAGTGTCCCGGGATCAAGCCCCGCATCATGCTCTCTACTCAGCAGGGAGTCTGCTTCCTCCTCTATCTCTGCCTGTTGCTCTGACTACTTGTGATCTCTCTCTCTGTCAAATAAATAAATAAAATCTTTAAAAAATATATATGTATATATTTCAGTTTTTGTAAAATATTTATAATGTTTTGTCAAATAAAGTGATACAATAAATAAAGTGTTTCATAATACCTATAAAAGGCAATATGAGAAAACTAAAATTAAAACTAATAATAACAATAATAATAAAAATAATAATTTTTGTTTGGCTATAGGCAACCTCTGCCATCACTGAAGCTTTTTTTTTTCCCAATTATTGTAGTGAAGATTTACAGTGGTTTACTGAATTTTGCCTCAATGAGGAATACACATCCCCATACATGTCTAAATCATAGTAATTACATCATAAGGTCACAAAAATTCAAAGCAGAATATTCCTCTTTCATACAGGTCCTGGCTAGAGTTGGGAAAAAGGTCTACTGAAATTTTTAAAATATTTTTAAATGTTTTCTCAAATCTTTATTACTACTTTAAATAGAAAAAAAAAATAGTTCAATTACTTTTAAATTATACAGAATTCATTGTACTTTCAAAGAACATTAGAACTATCCACAACAGATCTTCAGAAATCTTTTTGTCTTCAGTATTCTGGATATCAAGTTGCTATCTCAGGTAACATTCAACAAAAATTTAAAGAAGGACAAATCTTTTAGAAAAGACTATTGAAATATGTGTCTATATCAAATATCTATATATGAACCTATATTTATGTAATGCTATCTATTATTTCTTCCAACAGCTTTGTCTCAAACTGATCTCCATCTGATCTTCAACAGCAGTTAGTCTTCAAATTATTTGTTCTTTTATTTTTTCCTGCTCTGACTTGTGTCTTTCTCCAAAGCTGTTAAGCAAGTACCTCAATTTTGACACCATCTACCTGGAAATTGCATCAGATCCCACAGGTTAAGAGCTCAGTTTCACAAGACTGCCCTCAATTAACACATCCGTTGTAAATCCAGACTCCCACCTGTTCTTCTGACCAACTGATTGTAAATCAGAGTTGTTAGAGCAACTCACAGAACTCATAGTAATAGCATATTACAAAATGATGTAACTCAGGAATAGTCGTATAAAAGACATTCAGGAGACAAGGTATGGGAAACAGGTTCAGAGCGTCCTCACTCTCTCCCAGTGTGCCACTCTTCCTGTATCAAGAGAACTTGTTTCATTGTCCTTTCCTGCTTCTAAAAATCACCACATTGCTTGGCTCATGGTCCCCTTTTCGTTCTTCAAGGCCAGCAACACAGACTGAGTCCTCTCCTATCACATCACTCTGACCTTATTGGGCATAGTCCAGGATAACCTCTCTATTTTTAGGTTAAATGATTATCAGATTCAATCTACAAACTTAATTCCCCTTTGCCATATAATGTAACATATTCATAGGTTCTAGGGGTTTTTAATGTAGACATCTTTAGGGGCCTATTTTTAGGCCTTCCATAGTGTGGATATTAAATATGGGGTGATAGGTCATTTTTGTATTCCATGGTACTTCTGGGAGATAATCTGAATCAAAGTTTTAACGTTAATGAAGAAGCCAGTAATATGTACTTTACACTACTTAGTTTAAAGGTAGAATGAGGGGATAAAACATGGGTGCCAGCATCCATATTGACTGGTGTATTACTTTGAACTTCCTAGATATTGGTTGCCTGTTTTGTTTTTTTTTTTTTTAAACTGGATTTTAATTTTTTTTAGAGCAGATTTAAGTTTCCAATAAAATTGAGAGGAAGGTACAGGGATCTTCTGTCCTCACACATGAATAGCCTCCCACACTCAACAAAATAGTACATTTTTACCCAAGATGAACTTACAATGACACATCATAATCCTCCAAAGTCCACGGTTTACATTGAGTTCACTCTTGGTGTTGTATTTTCATCGGGCTTGGATAAATGTATGATGACATAGATCTATCATTATCATGACAAAGTATCTTTTCTGTTCTAAAATTTTTCTGTATTGTGTTTATGGCCTCTACTCCAGCAACCACTGATCTTTCTTTTTGAGAAATTTATTTATTTATTTATTAATTCATTCACTCATTCATTTATTTAGGGGCGCCTGGGTGTCTCAGTGGTTAAGCGTCTGCCTTCAGCTCAGATCAGGATTCCAGAGTTCTGGGATCAAGCCCTGCATCAGGCTCTGGTCCTGGGATCAAGTCCACACCAGGCTTCTTGCTCAGATATGTCTCCCTGCTTGGTGGGAAGCCTGCTTCTTCCTCTCCCTCTTTCCCTCCCCCTGCTTGTGTTCCCTCTCTCACTGTCTCTATCTGTCAAATAAATAAATAAAATCTTAAAAAACAAAACAAAACAAAACAAAACAAAAAAACTTACATATTCATTTTAGAGAGAGAGAGTGTAGACAAGTAGGCGAGAGGGACACAGGAGAGGGAAAGAGAGAATTACCATCCCTGAAGAGCATGGATCCCAACATAGGACTTAATCCCAGGATCCAGAGATCATGACCTGAGCCAAAACTGAGAGCCAGCTGCTTAACCTACTGAACCGCCCAAGCATCCCAACAACTGATCTTTTTGTCATCTCCATAGTTATGTCTTTTACTAAATGTCTAATTGGAATCATGTTATTTACAGCCTTTTCATATGGCATTCTTTCACTTAATAATATGATTTTAAGCTTCTTCCATGTTTTTTCAAGGCTTAATTGTTCAATTCTTTGTGCCAATGAATAATATTTCATTGTCTGGATGTATTATATTTTATATATCCATTCACCAACTGAAGGGCATTTTGATTGCTTCTAAGTTTGGGGTATTCTGAGTAAAGCTTTTATAAGCATCCATGTGCAGAGTTTTGTATAGGCATACATTTTCAATTCATTTGGATAAACCCCAAGGGATTCATTTGCTGAATTGTATGATAAAAATATGTTTGGTTTTGTTAAGAAATCATGAAGCTATTTTTCAAAGTGACTGTACTACTTTACATTACCACCAAATTCCTGTTTTCTAAAACTTCATGAGCCTTTTGTGTTTGTTGTCAGTGCTCTGGATTTGGGCCACTCTAAGATTGTGTAGTAGTATTTCATTTTAATTTGTATTTCCGGGATCACATATAGTGTGGAGCTATTTTCATATGCTTATTTTGCCATTCATGTATCTTATTTGGTATGGTGTTTAAGGTATTTGACCTATTTTTTCAGTTAGTTTGCTTATTTTCTAGTTGTTGTGTGTTAAGAATTCTTTGTATATTTTGGATAACTATCTTTTATCAAAGTGTCTTTTGAAATATTTTCTCTTAGTCTGTGGCTTTTCTTCTTATTCCATTGACACTGTCTTTCACAGAGAAGACATTTTAAATTTCAATGAAGTCCATCTTTTCAGTTGTTTCTTTCATGGATCACTCCTTTGGTATTGTATCTCAAAAATCATCATCATACTCCAAGATTATTTAGATTTTCTCTTATTATATATTCTGAGTACTGATCAGTGTATGTGTGTAGGAAGACTACACAAAGTCCATGAAAAGAATCACCAAAAGGAACAGAAAGAAGAAAACTCAACAGAACACACAGTGCAGGGAGCAATTTGTAGTCTCAACATAAATCATGGAAAACTCAGAATAAATTAGGTACTAGGTAATCAGGAGGGTCTTGTCTTGCCAGTGGGGGAAAAATCAGATCTAAACTAAAGCGTCTCTGGTTCCAACTAACAAAGTATAAAATGTAATCTTGAAAGGATTGAACTGCTTCCAAGTAAATTAATTGCATTCCAGAACAAACTTGACAATACTTATAAGAATACAAAATATAAACTGCTCAACAATGTAAGATTCCTAATTTCTGCTATCCAATTAGCAATTACTGTACATGTCCAGAAGCAGGAGATATAACTCAAATAAAGAGAAAAATAGTAGATCAGGAATGACACAGAATTGGGATACCTGGGTGTCTCAGAAGTTTCTGCCTTTGGCTCAGGTCATGATCTCGGGGTCCTGGGATCGAGCCCCACATTGGGCTCTCTGCTCAGCAGGGAACCTGCTTCCGCCTCTCTCTGCCTGCCTCTCTGCCTACTTGTGATCTCTCTGTCTGTCAAATAAATAAATAACATCTTAAAAAAAAAAAAGGAATGACACAGAATTAACACAGATATTAGTTTTAGTAGAAAAGAATATAAACATAATCATCAAAACTGCATTTTCCATGTTCAAAAGCCAGAGGGAAGATTGAACATAAAAAGTAGAGATATAAGTAATATAGGAGACTCAAACTGAGCTTCTAAAACTGAAATAAATACTACCAAGTCTGACATTAAAAAAAAAATGGACTAGATGATATTAATAGCAGATAGTAAAACACAGAAGAGAAAATTAGTGAACTAAGTGACATACCAATCGATACTATTCTAAATAAAACACCAGGAAAAATATAAACTTTAATAATAGTATTAGGGCATCTGGGCATCAGAGAAGTAAGATGAGTTCAAGTGATCTGACATATGTGTAATTTGAATTCCCAAAGGAGAGGAATGAAGTGTGACAGAAAAAAATAATAAAAATCAGAGGCCAAAATTTTTCCAGGTTTCTTAAAATATATACACCTATAGATCCAAGAATCTCAAAAATTTAAAATTAAAAAAAAAAAAAACCAGAAAGAAAACTGCATGAAAACAAATTAAAATGAAATGGCTTAGAACTAGTAATAAAAAGAAATTTTAAAACTGCCATAAGAAAGACACATTATACACAGATAAATAAAGATTAGAAGGACAGTTGATAAAATGCAAAGCAAAGGACAGAGCACATATCTTTAGAATACTAAAAGACAAAGGAAAACAAAACAAAACAAAACAAAATGCTACCAACTTAAACTTTTGAGTCTAGAATTAATATTTTCTTTTTAAATTAATACAAAAGAAATGTATCTGGCAAATCTGAAGAAATTATTTATAAATAACTTGCACTACAATTAAAAAAATTTCTTCACACACAAGGACAATGATAACAGATGAAAATCTATATTTTACAAAGAGATAAAGAACATTGGAAAAGGTAAGAATGTGTGTAAACATTAGACTTATTTTATTCATTAAAAAAAAAAATAGGAGGGAAAGGGGCAGAGGGAGAGGATGAGAGAGAATCCTAAGCAGGTCCCATGCCCAGAGTGGAGCCAGATACTGGGCTCGATTTCACAACCCTGAGACCATGACCTAAGCTTACATCAAGAGTCAGACACTTAACAAACTGAGCCACACAGGTGGCCCTGGATTGATTTTATATATTTTAAATATTTTAAGCTGATAACTGAAAGTATATCAAGCAAGTATAATAAAAATATATTATGGGATTTATAATATAAATATTATAAATTTAGGAGAAAAATAAGACAAACTTGAGACCGATAACAAAAATATACTTTTCTCATGTTCTTAAACATAAAGTGACAGGATATCACTTACAGATCAGACTGGGATAAGTTAAATGTGTATACTTTAAACACTAATCACCACTAAATTAAGAAAAAAATAAGAGGGTTGCATCTAATAAGTCAACTACACTAACTAATTTGGCAGGATCTAAATAAGTTTGGTTTGTGAAAGAAGAAAAACGACCTAAACTGTTATATCTTATGAAACTACAATTTATTTCAGGAAAGTGGTATAATATAACAAAAGCAATAAAGTAAAAGCATGCTTTGTTGTCAATGGCTTCCCTATAGTGAGTAATCTGAGGATACTGAGCACAGACTTAATTTGTCCTTCCTTTGCAGCATTGTACCAAATTTATGTTTTCTCTTAGATCAGGAACCACTGGCATATGAACCAGAACACTGCAGATCAATGGAGCTCAACATGAAGTCTTGGCTGGTTTCTTATACCCTGCTGGTCATGTAGGCACCTTATCGGTATATGATCAGCCACAAAAAGCAGAAACCTGTGAGGGTCTCATGAAAACCAGGTGCAAAGCATCAATCTTGATGTTATGATACTGACAAGTTGGCACAAAATACTCCCAGATTTGTTTCAGATCCAGTGCACTGTCAATCAATGCATTTGTATAGGACCAGTGGTCAACGCCATACAGGAACATCTTCACTTCAGCAAAATAGCTCAGGCAAACTCTAGGCCTGATAGAATAAACCCTCACATCACAGTCCCATTCCACTGTGCCCTGAACAATGACTTTTTATAACTTTCTATAATTGCTCCTAATATGATAGCCTTACAACTTTATGTGGTAAATTATGCAATCAAAATGCACACACTGGTACCTAACATTTGCAGTAACTGATGATATGGAGTTAAGTAGACTTAACTCCATATAAATAATATCAAAACAAATTTTTTGTAATATTTTTCTAATATTTATAATATTTTTGTACAATTTGTATTGCTTCCCAAATCTAAAGTTAACCATACTTTCCAGTGTATAAAACTAAAAACCATAAACAATATATCATTTATCACATTTAAATCTGCTTTTGATTCTCTTTCATATGCATGAGTCTTGAGAGGGTTTGATTCTGTCCTCCAATTAGATATTAATTAGATATTAATATCAACAGTATTTAATTTATTTAATAATGAGATAGTAAAGTCAACAGTATTATTAAGGGTGTTTTGGGCTTTTGCTTTTTTTTTGGCTTTTCTACTCTTATTATTTTTTTTTTTTAAAGATTTTATTTATTTATTTGACAGACAGAGATCACAAGTAGGCAGAGAGGCAGGCAGAGAGAGAGGAGGAAGCAGGCTCCCTGCTGAGCAGAGAGCCCGATGCGGGACTCGATCCCAGGACCCTGAGATCATGACCTGAGCCGAAGGCAGAGGCTTTAACCCACCGAGCCACCCAGGCGCCCTCTACTCTTATTTTTGCTTGTGATTCTGTATTTCACTACATAATACTGCTATATAGTACTCCAGTACATTGCTATGATATAAGCTTGACATAATTATAGTACATTCATTTTGTCCCATCCAACAAAATCTACTTTATTCCACCTATAATGCATTATTTCTCCTCAGAATATAGTTTAGAGGGCCCAGCTCTGTTTTTCCAGGATTCCAATATCTTGAACACACAACCAGATTCCTTTTCTAAAGTTACATGATTTAACAGGTATTTATTCCCAGTGAAAAATGTTCCCATGTTCCCACTCCAGAGCCCCACTATCACCCACAGTATTCTAGCTCTATTTGAGATTTGTCTTAAATATCGATTACTTCCATTACAGGTAAAGAGTGGTTAGCAGCCAGCTGTGGCACTAGAATTGTCCAAGAGGATCTCATAAGATTTTATTCTCTGCTTAAAAATCTTCATAGATAAACAAAGCTAAACAGAAAAATCAACAAAAATACAATAATAGTTTGGGACTTTAATACCCCACCTTCTGCAATGGATAGATCATCTAGACAGAGAATCAGTGAGGAGCAAAGTGGATTTGGACAATATTACAGACCAAATGGAATCATCAGATATATACAGAACATTATGCCCAACAATAGCAATTTTTTTTTTCCTGATGATGACATGGAGCATTTTTTAGGATAGACCACGTGTTTGGGCACGAAATAAGTCTTAGCAAATTCAAGAAGACTAAGACTGAAACATCATGAAACTCAAAATAAAAAGCAAGAGGAAAGCTGGAAAATTCACACATGGAACACATGGAAATTAAACAACACAACCCTGAACAGCCTATGATTAAAGAAGAAATTAAAGGAGAAATAAAAATGTTTCTTCAGACAAATGAAAAGGGAAACACCACATACTAGAACTTGTGAGATGCAGCAAAAGAAGTTCTAAGAGAGAAGTTCATAGAAATACCTACATTAAGAAGCAAGAGAGATCCTGAATAAACAACCTAAACTGTACTTTAAAGAACTAGGAAAAGAAGAACAAGCAGCCAAATTTATTGTAATAAAAGAAATCATAAATATTAGAGCAGGAACAAATGAAATAAATAACAAAAAGATAGAAAATATTAACCAAGAGTTGGTTAACTAAGATTAACTGAGAGTTGGTTCTTTCAAAAAGTAAACAAATTGACAAACTACTAGCTAGACTAACAAGGAAAAAGGAGAGAGGATCCAAATCAACAAAATTATAAATGATAAAGGAGACATTATACCTGATAACACACAAATTCAGAGGACCATAAGAGATCATGATGAGAATGCCTGGGTGGCTGGGTCAGTTAAGCATCTGCCTATGGCTCAAGTCATGATCCCAGAGTCCTGAGAATAAGCCCAGCATTGGGCCCTCTGCTCGATGGAATCTGCTTCTCTCTTTTCCTCTGCCCCTCCTCTATTCTCTTCTCTCTCTCTCTTTCTCAAATAAATAAATAAAATCTATTAAAAAAAAAAAGAAATCTCCATAGATAAGATGGCTCATACAACTTCCATAGTGTTTATCTTAGGCTTCTGTAACAATGGCTCAGCCATTTTGTCTAGTCATTCAGATTTCTTTAGAATCACCACATCTAATAATATTCTACTTTATTTCAGTATGTAGGCTTGCTTCTATGTCTGGGTTTGAGTACAGCCACCTTTGTTATATCCCTCTGAAGTCCAACAGCAAAGTCACAAAGAGTGCATGGGAAGATATGTTCATTTGCTAGGGCTTCTATAACAAGGTACCACAGGCTGGGTGGCTTAAACAACATATTTTTTTTTTTTTTTTTCTTACCATTCTGAAGGCTCAAAGCCCAAGATTCAGGTATCTGTAGTCCTTTAAGTTTGACTTGGGAGTTGCCTGCCTACTTGTGTTTTCACATGGTCTTTCCTCTGTGTACGTATACACATCCCTGGTATCTCTTGTGTGTCAAATTTCCTCTTCTTGCAAAAACATTAGATTAGATCAGTGTCCATGCATACGACCTCCTGTAACCTGAATTGCTTCTTTAAAGGCTTTACCTCTAAACACAGTCACATTCTCAGGGGGTAGGGCTTAGAATTTCAACATCTGAATTTAATATGGAGACAGAATTCAGTTCATTAACATTTGGTGAGTTACCCTTTTTGATAGTATCAGTTATAATCTGAATGTATTATATCTGAATGTATAATCTAACAGACAAAAGCTGCCTCACAGCAAGTGGTTTGGAGAGAGCAGACATGAGTTTCAGTGCCTCCCATCTGAAGGACCATGTCACATGTGTTTTCTCTTTCTCCACACAGGAGCCATTGTTGTGTGTACCCAACTACTCAACCAGAGAGAGTCCAAGACTTCATAACGTCTTACTCCTTGGCCCAAAAGGTGTATTTTTGCTGCAAGACTAATCCCAAGGCCAGATACCACAGAGGGTCTCCTGAAAAAAGTAAAAAATCATCAAACTCACTATTTTCAATAAACTTTAAGGATGAAGTAGTAACAGCACCCCAAGACTGACTTAGGAACCAGAGTTACAAAAAACACTGCTAATCATTATAACTTATGCCTTGACAGGTATATTTCTTACTTAAACAAAATAGATTCGAATAATTCCAAATATTCCATGGAATAATTCCAAATAATTCCAAATATTCCATGGAATAATTCAATGACTGCTAGAATAAACTCTCACAGCACTTCATTCTCACAGCATTTCAATGAAATAGAAAATAAAAAAAAAATCAGTGAAAGAAAAAAATTTTTTTTTAAGATTGTATTTATTTATTTGAGAGAGAATGAGTGAGAGAGAGCATGAGAGAGGAGAAGGTCAGAGGGAGAAGCAGATTCCCCAAGGAGCTGGGAGCCCGATGCAGGACTTGACCCTGGAAGTCTGGGATCATGACCTGAGCCGAAGGCAGAGGCCCAACCCACTGAGCCACCCAGGCACCCTGAAAGAAAAATTTTTAAACAGCGATTAAGAGAGAAGAAATAAAATAATAGAAATTTTTAAAAATTTCTAAATTTGAATATTAAAGACTAATAATTTCCTTACTTGAAAATGTCTAATTGACAAAAATCAATCCATTTGTTCTTCTTCATAAGCTCCTTTTTAATGAATTCAGCTTTCTTAAGGGATCAACAATTTTAATGTAAGAAATCCTTAAAAGTCAGAGCTTTGATGACAATATATTTCATATTGTTAATCATCTTAAACATAGAGACCTATTAAAATTAATTCCACTATATAAATCCAACATTATGCCTTTAATTTATTTTAAAATGTGATGGTATAGATCTTTACATTAAGATATTAAAGTATATAAATTTACTTGAAATTAGATTAAATGCTCTCAGATTATTGTAGTACTTGTGTTCTTTGAAAAGTTTGCTCCATGGTTGTCTACTCATATTTTATGTTAGTACTATTTGTTAATGCCAATCTAATAATTTTTCAAACTTTATTCTTTTTCCATGTATAATTTCCTCTTAATTGGAAAAAAACTAATAAAATTCTTACAATTTTGTGAAGAAGAGAATAACCATCCTTGAGTGAATCCTAAGAACTTGCTTAAGGTCTAAAACTCATGGACTTGGGGCGCCTGGGTGGCTCAGTGGCTCAGGCTTCAGCTCTAGTCATGGTCTCAGGATCCTGGGATCAAGCACCGCATCGGGTCCCCTGCTCACTGGGTCCCCTGTTTCACTCTCTCCCTCTGCCTACTATTCTCCCTACTTGTGCTATCTCTGTCAAATAAATAAATAAAATCTTAAATAAATAAATAAATAATCAAATAAATAAAATGCAGGGACTCTAAAACAGTGCTATTTAGAAGCTTTTTTTTTTTCCCTCCCTAAGTATCTGTGATCCTAGGTTATAGTTCTGGGCTTTGAGGAGCCTGAAAGTGTTAATAATTATATTATTTTATATAATTAATTCTGTACACAGAACACATCAGCATTCTTAAGTTTATATTGGTCTCATTTTATGCATTTGGGAAGGCCATTAATTGGTTAATATTTCTGGGCTTGGCATAAGTTATACATTATTTGCATCATAATTACCATTAAAATATCACATTATGGTAGTATTACACTTAACTTCTAAAATACATACATAAAAGTAAGAATGTTGGTCTTCTCTACATAATTTTGAGATTAGAAATTCTGGTACTATTATTATCATTTAACTAAGACAAATCAATAAATCCTAATGTTCCTGGGTTAAAAATCCCATTTCCTCATGTGTAGTATCCCCTCAGTGAGTGTATACTGACACACAGAGAGCTCTTCTAGGCAAAGTTGTAAATCCTGTTTTGGGTTTTTTTTTCTTTGTTTGTTTGTTTTTTTTTTTTTTTAAAGAGTCAAAAATTGTGAGATTTCCTTCCTTGACTTTAGTTTTCATAACTATAAAATGGAGAGGTACAGAATGTTGGGAGGATCCTGCCTATACCATGCTTAATGGGGATGTGGAGTTGAATTTAATAGAGTTAGGTGAGTAGAAGTGATTTCCAAAAGGATACACAATTCTAGAGGAGAAATCCATGAGGCAAAGATAATTCTACTCATGGCTTTCCCATTCCCCTTAGTGCTTAGATTAAATACTGGACTGTGTCATATACGTGGTGCAAATACATAATCAAAAAGAGAACAGAGTAAAATTATATTTACTGCTTAACCTAGGACTTTCTCCACTTGGAAAGAACAAATAATCAATCCTCTTATTCCACTCTTATCTATACCAACCCTCAAGGTTATTGGCTAAAAGGTTTATTGGCTTTATTGAAACTATGGATTGGGATAGGTCATAGCAAAAATTGCTTTTACAATCTATAAGAGCTCAAGCTCAACAGCTGATGTACAAAGGTATGGCTGGGACAAAAGTAAAATAATAATAAATGAAAGACTTAATGGGGTTTAAGCATTGACTGGAACTCTCTTTTCTGTTCTTTTTTTTTTCTTCTTCTTCTTCTTCTTACCAGAATTATATGAGAGTATTTTGTTTTTCTGGTACTCATAGAGTTGATTTCAGCCATTCCAAAAGGCAAAATTAGAGTAAGAGAAAATTAATTAAGGCTGGATAAATATCCTTGTACTTGAATATCCAGTTGCTTTCTGTAATATTACACTAAAGTGTGTTTTTCATTTTAAATTCAAATTGTAATATTGCTTCTTCAATAACTTCTTTAGTACCCATCACTCTCATACCCGTAAAAGCAATAGAATGTGGATCCTATTAAGAGCTAGAGCCCTTAAGTCCATTTTGAATGAAGCTCATCTGTAAGAAAGAAAAAAAAAAAAACTTTACATCAAGTTCAGATATGCAGAATTGATGCTGAATAATAAAAATGTGAATTAAAGAACTGAATTCTATTTTAATGGATATATTTTGACATATTAGAAATGGGAAATATACCTGTTATACATGAAAAATGTATATAAATAAAGGTTGCTTATAAGTGTTGTATATGTGTGTTAGATGCATTGTATATAGTATATGTATACTCCAAGTTTCCAGTTAAAACAATTATTAAATAATTTAAAGTATTCTGTTGTGATAAATTAGATTTGTTTGAAATAGACTTATTTAAAAGTGTATACAGTATTGTACAAAAGAGTCTTCAGCTTTTAGAATAAATGTTCACAAAATATAGGGAAAAATAGCTCTAAAGTAAAGGTCAGAACATCTGGAATCAAAAGCAAGTTCAAATATATTTTGACATTTTAAAAAATGGTTTTATTAATAGGCCGATGTCACAGTAGATGATAGTACTTGTGTCACTTTTATTTTCAAACCAGCTTTTGTTATCATTTGCAACTTTGGTAACAGGCAAAACACTTTAAAAGCCCATTTATAATTCATAAGCATCACCGATACAGTAAGTACGGGTCATACAAATAAAAATCATATCGTGAATAAAGATTGTAAATTAAGCTATACAGAACAGAGTCTTATGTATTGGTAATGTAAGAGGCTGTGTTTGTAAGAAACCTTGTGTTTGTTCCGGATTTGAATTGGACTTTAGGCTGTAAGACGTTAGCTTAAGGAAAGGCAGTTGTAGGTCAAACCCCAATTTTAGTCCAGTCAGCTTATGGTTTTAACAAAAATGAATGTTTTCTGATCTTCATATTTGACTTTAAAGTATAAAACATCTGCTTTTCTAAGGCATAACGTTCAGACAAAGGAATTATAATAAATATTTCTAAACAGCAACCAAAACTCACTTTATGGGCTATTTACTTCACCTTACAGAAATAAATGACTAGAATACTTTTGCTTACAAAGTTGAGGTTGAGATATTCTACTCATCCTGGCAATACACCTTGTCCCACTTACATCTTTATTTTCAGATGAACATGAGAAGTTTCAAGGGAAAGTAGAAAAAGAATAGCACAGATCACCTGGTATCTATTCCTTGTTAAGTTCCCTTAGGATTTTATCCCAACTCCTACAGCTAAATAAATGAGTGCCAGAAACTGGAAAACCCTGTGTTGAGGCTGATTGTGCCCAAGCAGACCATCTTCAAGACCGGGTTGACTGAGTTAGGAAGTAGTTGGGAGGCAGTTATCTATACTTTAATGGAAGTTCTGACATAAAAATACTGTAAGTATTTTGGAGAAGCTGAATATAGTCCTGTTACAACAAAAATTGTAACTGGACACAGTTAAGTGGCTATTGCAATGAGATCAGAACTCAGTTTGAATCAGTGCAGCTGAAGGAGACTGGGAGGACCTCCAAATGCTTGAATGAGGGAACTCAGGCATTTGCTTGCTAGCTGACATCACTCAAAAAAAAAAAAAAAAGTAAGTAAATTTTCTTGTGTTATTGTGATGGGAGGTTGTTTGTAGCAATGTGCACACAAAGTTAGGCTCCTACTTGCCCCCCAAAATTGAAAGATAGGTGTATTATCTCCCTTGTGGGTTACTTTTTTTTTTTTTAATATTTTATTTATTTATTTGACAGAGAGAGAGCACAAGCCAGCAGAGAGGCAAGCAGAGAGAGACAGGGAAGCAGGCTACTAGCAGAGCAGAAAGCCCGATGCAGGGCTCCATCCCAGGACCCTGAGACCATGACCCCAGTTGCAGGCAGAGACTTAATCCACTGAGCAACCCAGGGGCCCCATGATTTACATTTCTAAGGGATGGATCTTAGAGCCTTGGTAGAGACATTCCTGGCTTGTAAAACTGGAAAGAGGTCTTAAAAAGATTTCTCAAAGCAGTTGGGGAAAGAATTTGTAATTCCATTTCCAAAGCAAATGCTCTAACTAAAAAGATGTGAGGGTCTAAATTCAGGAAGGATCCTACCTAAACTTTAATCATACTGGGGGGATATTCAGGACATCTTGGTTAGTACCATTGGTGAGAACTGTGTTGGCTGAGGCTGCCCTGGCACCTTCACAGGAAGCACTTACACTTACTCTTACTTCTAAGAGGAAGAAGTGCAGAACTACTAACAAATCAGCCTAGAGCTGTGCCTATATAAATGGTGTTTTAAAAGGAGAGTTGATTCTTAGTCATGAGCCAGAAAAACCTGGAACATGTGCAGTAAATCATACTGTTCTATGCTCTTCTATTTAATTGTGTAAGTTATTCTCAGTAAAGTTATTTTTTCTTTACAAAGTCATGAGTTTCCAGCCACTATTATGTAATATCCTCTTAGATAGATATTACTTGTTTGTAACTATTAGAAACAAGATAGTGTACTTGTATGAGCAAACCAGACAATTGACTTCCCTCCTTCACTTAGAGAATTCTATCTCAGTTCTTCTTCTTCTTTTTTTTTTTTTTTTTTCCTGAGTACAACATAAATTAGAAAAGAATCCTCTCTTTTTGCTAGAGAAGCAAGAACCAGACCAGAATTAAGGGCAATTTCTTCATTGTTGTGCAAAGAAATCAGCCTTCCCTTGCAGAAATGTCTTTTTGTTTGAGAACTGAATAATCTTAAACAATTTTCCTTTTCACTGTGGGATTTCTCTGTGTATTTAACATACTCTTTAAATCTCCAAGAGAGAAATATAAGATGCAAAGTTTCTTAAGGTATTGAACCACGGTGTTTGCAATTCCTAAAGTAAGGTTAATATATTGTAGAACAAGGATAAACAGACAAAGTTAGGAAAATGATTGTTGTTCAAATCCCTTAGCATCATGCCATAGAAAAAAACTTTTAAAGTTTGTTTTAAGTGTAAAGTAGAATCAGCAAATACCTGGCAAATGAATGAAAGGGGCCCAAAAGTATCAGTGGCCTCTTCCCTCACCCTGTGTTGAGGAAGGAAGTCTGCAGTATAAAAGAAGGAGCTCATTTTCACAAAGAAAAGAGGCAGGACCAAAAAACTCGCTGATAGTCAATTCCCAATTCATGGATTTGTTTTTTCTCCCCTGTTTGGGGAATTCTTAAGTTTTCTGTATATGTCACTGATTCAAATTTTTGCAGCAAGAAAATGCTAAATTTTTCTGCCTCCTTTTATCACTTAATTTTTCTACTATAAGCTCCTTTATTTTCCATCTCACTGTTTCTATTCCTGAATCTCTTTGATATCACCTTGAATGGTTATAAATAATTTCAATTTCTGTAATGTTTTCTATGAAATGTTTATGAGGAATGTCCATTGTCAGTGTGATATCTTAGAGTTTAGGATACATTCCAACCACAAAAAATATATCCTACATTTCACTAGTCCTAGGATGTACATTTTTTTTTATATTTTAATATATTTGAAATTGGGATCATCTTATAATTTATGGCATTATATGATTAATTTGGCCTGGTAGCAGTCAAGTTGTATCTGTGGATATATTAATGTTAAAACCATCGGCATCCAAATATTCAAATTAAATTCTGATTTTTTTTAAAGATTGTGTTTATTTGACAGAGAGAGAGATAGTAAGAGGGGGAACACAAGTAGGGGAAGTGGGGATGGAGAAGCAGGCTTCCCACTGAGCAGGGAGCCCTCCATCCCAGGGCCTTGAGATCATGACCAGAGCCAAAGGCAGACAAGCTTAACTGCTTAATGACTGAGTCACCTAGGTGCCCCTCTAATAGTTCAGGAAAAAAAAAAAAAAAAATATATATATATATATATATAGGTAATAGTAGAGCTATCATTTAACGCATAGAAATCATTGGTTGTGGGGAAATGATGAATCAGATATATTTGGCAGTATGTTAAAATTGTAGTCAAAATAAGGTGAGACCCATATGAAGTTAAAACTAGCTTACAGATGGACACAAAGCCAGTGGTTTCAGCTCATTTATTGATTCTTTCCAGAAATGTTGCATCATGGGGACACCTGGGTGGCCAGTAATTTAAGACTCCAACTTGATTTTGGCTCAGATCATGATCTTAGAGTTGTGAGATCAGCCCCAATTGTGGGGCTCTAAATAAGCATGGAGCCTGCTTAATTAAGATTCTCTCTCCCTCTGAACCTCCCCTGAACATACGTTCTCTCTCTCTAAAAAAAAAAAAAAAAATGCTATATCATGGTGGTCTTGATGGAATTCAGCATGACATTGTGTTTAAAAATATGGACATGAGGGGGGCCTGGATGGCTCAGTTGTTAAGCGACTGCCTTCTGCTCGGGTCATGATCCCAGGGTCCTGGGATTAGGCCCTAAATAGGGCTTCCTGCTCCAGGGGAAGCCTGTTTATCCCTTTCCTCCTACCCCTGCTTGTGTTCCCTCCCTTGCTGTGACTCTCTCTGTCAAATAAATTAAAAAGAAAAAAAAAAATCTTTAAAAATAGGGACATGAAAGCCATGAGCTAAAAAAAATTCAGAAATCCATATTTTGAAAGTGAAAGTTTTAGGAAGACCTTAACCAACTTAGTTTGCTATTTATTTATTTATTTATTTTAAAGCTTTTATTTATTTATTTGGCAGAGATAGAGTAAGATCACAAGTAGACAGAGAGGCAGCCAGAGAGAAAGGGAATGAGGCTCCCTGCTGAGCAGAGAACCTGATGCAGGGCTAGATCCTAGGATCCTGAGATCATGACCTGAGCCAAAGGAAGAGGCTTAACCCACTGAGCCACCCATGTGCCCCTGTATTGCTTTTTTTAAAGGAATATGCATGAGTTACATATGATAACTCTGCACCTAATTAGGTTGAAAATAGTTCTTTTAGAAAATAAAATATGAGGAACGCCTGGGTGGCTCAGTTGGTAAAGCGGCTGCCTTCGGCTCAGGTCATGATCCCAGCATCCTAGGATCGAGTCCCACATCGGGCTCCTTGCTGGGCAGGGAGCCTGCTTCTCCCTCTGCCTCTGCCTGCCTCTCTGTCTGCCTGTGCTCGCTCGCTCTCTCTCCCTCTGTCCCTGACAAATAAATAAATAACATCTTTAAAAAAAATAAAAAAAATAAAATATGAGATAATAAGATTGTGTCAATATGACTAAAGATTGTTTTATAGGCAGGATTTTTGTCTTTTTGTAATTGCATGTAAAATTTGATTGGTGATTGCAATTTATAATAAAGTCAGAGAAACTTATAAAATCATGATAAAAATTAGCACTATGCTAATTTTCTTATAAAAATGTAAACACTTTCTGATAAAATACATTTTCCTGCTTTTTGCAGAATTGATCAAAATTTAAATTTTATTTAGAATACATTAGAATTAGTTTTAGAATTTTATTAGAATTTATATTTTAAATGTATATTAAATCTTTTAATTTAGGCTATAACAAACAAATAAAAGGTTCTTTTTTCCTTACCCAGCTAATATATAAATTGTTTTATCAGTCATATTCCCAAAATGACCTTCTCTATACCTCTTGAGCTTCTTACAAAATTCTAATATTTTTATGAGCAAGTACATATTCAAGAGTAAAATTTGTATGGAAAATATCAAAATACAATGCCAAATTATACTCAAATATAATTTTTAAAAAAATCAGGAGGGGTACTTGTCCTACCACATATAAAAGTATATCATACATCTATATAAAATTAAATACTATAATTTCAGTCATAGGTTAGGTATACAGTTTACTTCATTACCAATGAAGTAAAAAAAATGAAAGTCTAAATATCATACAATAAAGGTAGTATTTTAAATCAGTACAGAGAGAAGATACTATCCAGTAATGATCTTTAAACGCCCCCCACACACACTCACACACTCTTCTGATGTTTAAAAAAAAAAAAAATCAGCAGCTCATATAATTTTCAAAAAATAACTTTCTAAGACTTAAACAAACCTGACCTTAAAATAAATAAATAAATAAACCAGTAACTGTAAAAAGTAAATATAGAAAGCTATGTTTATATTATGAAATCTGGCCATCTAAAATAAAAGAATAAATGCAAAAGCTAGGAA
Source organism: Mustela nigripes (assembly GCF_022355385.1). Classification (NCBI taxonomy): domain Eukaryota; kingdom Metazoa; phylum Chordata; class Mammalia; order Carnivora; family Mustelidae; genus Mustela; species Mustela nigripes. The sequence goes on along the minus strand of NC_081557.1, from coordinate 226,199,262 downwards.
GGAAAAGACAAAGAAATTTACCAAGCCAAACCTCAGTCTGTTATACAACCTTATTTTGGAGAAAATATTTGCATTATATAGCAGACAGAAGACCTTGACTCTTATGAACAATAATGAAATACAAAAGAGAAAACATTTGAAAAGCTTGTCATAAGAGAAAATATAAATGATCAATAATGTTCAACCTAAGCAGTAATTAAAATACATTATTAGTGTCACCTGGAATGGCACAGTCATTTGGGTGGCAGGCTCTTGATTTCTACTCAAGTTGTGATTTCCAAGTCTTGAGATGGGGCCCTAAGCCATGCTCTACACTCAGCATGGAGCCTGCGTAGAGTTTCTCTATCCCTCTCCCCCTCCCTGCTTCACTCTTTGTCTCTCTCTCTATCATATAATAAGTTTAAAAATAAATAAATTAAATAAAATATATATAAGAACAAAGTAAGTTGGAGCTTTTCATCAGATTGTCAAACAGTAACAATATATGTTGATGACATCAAATGATGATGATGTCAAATTTGAATAATGTGGGCCTTTACATACTCCTATGAGATTTGCAATTTTTAATGCCCATTTGGGATATGATCTGTTAGTATATGTATTTCTTTTTCTATATTTGCTGTAAAAAATTTGTAGGTATTGGCAAAGGCTTTAGGATAGAATATGTTTCTTGAGGCTCCAGGACAGAATCTCTTTGTTTCTTCCAACTTCTAGTGACTGACACCCTTCCTTGGTTTGTAGCTATATCACCACAATCTTCAAGGTCAGCATCTTTAAATTTCTCTCTGCTCCATCTTCACATCCTTTCTCATGTGTTTGTGTATAAAATCTGCCCCCACCCCCCTGAACCACAGCCTCCTTCCTCTAAAGATACATGTAATTGCATTTAGGGTCCATCCAGAAAATCCAGGATAATTTCCCCACATCAAGATCTTTAATTTAATGGCATCTGCAAAACTTTTCCCCACACAAGGTGACATTTATAGGTTCCAAGTGTTAGGAGTTCTATTCATTCGATTAACAAGGCCAGAGTCCTTGAAATCGTTCTTGGCTTTCTTTTATCTCATGCCCCATTTTTAAAAGATTGGGAAATCATTCTGACTCTGTGTTTAAAGTAATTGCATTTCTCCATGGTTACCATGCTGATTTAAGCCATCGTCAACACTTACATGCCTTTTGTCCTAGCTTCTTAACAAGTCCTGCTTCTATTCCTGCCACATGCATTCAATTCTCAACACAAAAACCAAGTCATCCTTTAAACTCTTAAGGTAGGTTATGGCAAAATGGTGATCAAAAAACTGCAAGCTCTCTCCATTTCACTGAGTGAAAACAAACTTGCTACCATGGTCCACAAGCCAAATGTAATCTGTTCCCCACCCTGGAACTCCAACCTCCTTTGTTACCTCTTTCCACATTCACTCTAATCATCCCACTCCAGCAACACCACTATTCTGGCTTTTATACTGGACATATCCTTGATTTACAGCTTTACGTTAAATATTGCTGTGTTTAGGGGCACCGGGGTGGCTCAGTAGGTTAAGCCTCTGCCTTTGGCTCAGGTCTCAGGATCCTGGGATCAAGACCTGCATCAAGTTCTCTGCTCAGTGGGGAGCCTGCTTTCTCCTCTCTCTCTGCCTGCCTCTTTGCCTACTTGTGATCTCTCTCTCAAATAAATAAATAAAATCTTTAAATATTGCTGTGTTTGGAATTAACTTAAACCAGCTGTCCACTTAAAGAACACCCTCACCTACAAAAGCCCTCACTCAACTATTATTAGCAGTAATGTCAACCTGTTGCATCCCATTTACATCGAAATCCCCTTCCCAGAATAGCACCTCTGATTTGTAGTCTTATTTTTTATTCAAGTATAATTAATATACAGTGTTTATAATTGTTTCAAGTGTAATATATTGATTCAACAATTTTTTTCCAACTTCTTTATTATTTCTTCTTGAAGGATCTGATTCAACAATTCTATACATTTCTCCATGCTCATTAAGATTGTTTTACACCCTTTCTTTTCACTTTCTAACCATTATACATCATCCTCTTTGTTATTTTAACCATTTATCTATTTCCCAAAGGTAGGGTAGAACTTCCTTCAAAGCAGGGATGATTTTTTTACTGATATATCCCAAAAACTTGGACCAGTGCTTGGTGCAGAATAGGCATTCAATACATATATAAGTAAACGAATTGTTTAATGCTACCAGCTGACCCACTATGGCATCTCACCACAGTTTTTGTCTTCTTTTAAAAAATGTTATTATTTTTTATTACTACTTACCACGGGGGTAGTTTATTTTGACATTTAAAGATTTCTTTAATGTGAATTTCAAGTGAATTAAACTTCCCAAGAGTGCACTCTGGAAAAAAAATATTTTTTTAAAGCTTCATAGGTGATACTGTAGTAAACTCAGACTAATCACTTATTCTGTGGACTGTATAAAATTCTGAGCTGATTCCCTCTTTATTTATTTATTTATTTATTTTTATTTTTAAAAGATTTTATTTATTTATTTGACAGACAGAGATTACAAGTATGCAAAGAGGCAGGCAGAGAGAGAGATAGATGGGGAAGCGGCCTTCCTGCTCAGCATAGAGCCTGATGCAGGCTTCCATCCCAGGACCCTGGGATCATGATCCAAGCCAAAAGCAGAGGCTTTAACCCACTGAGCCACCCAGGTGCACCTGATTCCCTCTTTAAAGTATATCTCAAGATAACAAGAAGTACTTTGGAATTTTTGTGAGGGAACTAAATATACATGTTTGTACAAGAAATATCAGTTAAACTATCAGAAGAAAAAGAAAGAAAAGGGAAAGAAAATACACAAAAATTTAAGCTATAAAAAGATAAGAGGTATAGTTTCTCTTATTACTTTTATCACTAATATTTAACTACATGTTTTCCATTAAAAAGACTCAACATATTGATGTGGTGTGAGTAAAATGGACATATATTATTTCATACATAAATGAAGAGCTGTCCCATTCCTTCAAGGAGCTCATAGTTCAAAGGAAGGGGATGCTTTAAACAGAAGCCTCATCTAAAATTGGAGATCTTATAATAGATGTATATTCTATTCCAACACCAAAGATGACAGAATATATTTTATGTAGATGTGTGAAATATGCCTGTGCATTAGAAAACTAATTTTAACTGAATATATATATATACACACACACACATATATATATGTGTGTGTGTGTATATATATATAGATAGATAGACTTAGATATAGATATAGATATATAGTTAAAGAGAGAACTAAAGACATTCTAGGAAAAGAAATAAATAAGAGTGTAATAATCACTGAATGGTGAGGAGGTCAATGTATCTGTTGGATACATTGTAGTACAGTGAGAAAAGAAAAGGAATTTTGGTCAGGATTATCTAATTGTGAAATAAGTCTATGATAAAATATTATGAACTTTATTTCTATAGTTCTTGAAATAATATTAATGGTAAAATTTGGAGTAACTTTTAGTTATACATCTTTTTCTTTTCTCTGTAAACATAAAGTTATTTCTTGGAACAAAAGCTTCAAAATCGCTGACAACTGTCAACCCAGCAGTACATTTTCTCTTTCTGTTTCCTGTCAACAAAGAATAAAGTAAGGTTACTCATGTAAAATTATACTTTTTTAGAATTACAAACTTTAATCCAGAAGTAACCATCTTGATTTGAGAAAATAAACCATATCATGGAACCAGTTTTTATTCCCTTATTATGCAAATTGTTTAGCATATTGCTCAAGCATCAAGAGACATGCTGCATGGTTATCAATATGTGTCAACTTGTGAATGCTTTCGGCATTTTTCTATTTATTTTGAAATCTTAGTGGTAGGAAGAGATTACTGAGAAAAGGACATGCTGAAACAGGATTTCCATTGTAAAATAGATATATAGATAGTACAGATTAAAGCCTCTTCTCAACTTTCTCTCTCAGTCCTGCAAATCTTATGTCACTGTCACATTGACAACACAAGGACTTTTAAGAGTAGCAAAGGGTAGTACCGGTGTGCTCCTCAACTTTTTTAGTAAGCTTAAATGCTTATTTCTTTTTTTTTTAGATCAAATGGTTTTATCTTTTTTTTTTTTTTTTTTAAATTGTTGAGCTGAAGGAACTTTAGTTGAGTTCTTGTGACTTGCAAAAGTTTTTGGTATAAAAGAGATAGCAAGAGTTGCTGGAGGGTAGCCACGGGGGATGGAAATAGAAACCTATACAACACTAGTTCACTCAACTCTTAAAAAATGCTTCTGCAAGTTATCAAAAAACTATTTTAAAAGCAACTGGGGATGCAGTTTTATAGGCATAAAATTGCGTGCAGGAGAATCAGCTTAATCAAGACCCGGGGGAGGAGGAGAATAGTGAAAGGTCCATTGCCAAAGGCACAAAGAAATGCAGCATCATGACATCTCACCTTGCTGGAGGGCAGAAGGAAACAGAAAAAGGACACTGGGCACTGATGCAATGTACAGGTACAACATAGTATTCAATTGTGTTAGTCAGGGTTCTCCAGAGAAACAGAACTCACAGGAGAAATAGAAACTATATGAAAAACAGAACTCTCTCTCTCTATTTGTATATATATACACACAGACATGCATACATACATATACTGACAGACTGGAAATGTAGGTCATTGTTAATGCTACTAGCATCCTGTGAATTCTCCAGAGCAGAAGTCTGGAAACTCAGGCAGAGTTCCTATGTTGCAATCTTGAGGAAAATTCTTTCTTCTTTGGGAAAACTTTGTTTTTAAGATCTTTCACTGATTGGATGAATCCCACACATAATTGGGGGAAGAGTCATCTGATTTTCTCAAAGTCTATTGACTGAAATGTTAATTACATCTAAAAAAATAATTTAGAGCAATATCTGGAATGGTGTTTGAAATGGGGCTAGCTAAAGTTCAACAAAAGAACAATAGCCTTTCGTTGACACATTAAAATTACCATCAATAACAAGTAAAGGAAAAAAAAGATCTATGACTCAAAATAATCATTCCTGAGTTAGCTCAATACAAGCCAGTGTGTCTTATAACCTATCTATCATTTGGGTCAGCTATTCCTATTCAGCTCTGCCTGCCAGTGATCCAAAGAGTTTCCACTGCCATGCATTATGAGTCAGGAGGCTGGTCCTAAAATTTGATTACTAGATTCCATCCCACACTTGCATTTAATGATACGTTATAGCCAGTCTTTGCAACTTGGTTTCTAATATCTATTCCTTCAACTATTTCTTGACCAGAAAACAGACTATAAGTCTTATGAAGACCAGGCTTCTGCCTTTCTTCCCCACACCTTCTAGCCAGGCACAGCCCTGTCTCAGAGTGGATGCTAGTATGCATGTGATGAGGATTTGGTGGCCTGCCTGAATTCTGAATCTTTTGTGTACCCTCAGCTACTAAGTTATTAGAGTGTTAATATTTATTTTAAAAACTTGTATTGAAAATATCCAATAGCATCCATTTGAATCCATTTTCATAAACAATTTTCTTTCAATTCTCTTTCAAATGTAAACTGAAACATTAATGATGCACTATTTTGCATTTTTTTGAGAAGCAGAAGATACTTTAAAATTATCCCTTGTGCTTTCATTATGAAAGAGTGTTTGTAAAAAAGAAAAATAAATCAGGAGAGAAAAAAAGATTCTGCTTTTTTTTTTTTTTTAAAGATTTTATTTATTTATTTGACAGAGAGAGATCACAAGTAGGCAGAGAGGCAGGCAGAGAGAGAGGAGGAAGCAGGCTCCCTGCTGAGCAGAGAGCCCGATGTGGAACTCGATCCCAGGGCCCTGAGATCATGATCTGAGCCGAAGGCAGCGGCTTAACCCACTGAGCCATCCAGGCGCCCAAGATTCTGCTTCTTTAAGAGGAAGTCCCTTCATTTTATATTTGAAATCGCTCCTAAGCCCCCCATTATATATGTAAGTATATATGTGTATAGTAGGTGTTAGGTGGCCGGTTTGTACAAGCAGACCCTGAATGTCCATGTTAATCACTATTGTAAGAATATAGAGCTCCCGTCCTTCCTCTATGTTTCCATAGAACAGGAGAGAAACATGTTGCTCAGTGTTCAAGGCCAGTGTCTCTTTGGTACCAGAGAATGTCTAGATGGAATGCGTTGCTCTCCTCTGAATGTCAGCTGAACAAGGGGAAGAAGGACCACAGGCAGCTGTTGGGCTAGTTGTTATCCTATGAAACCTTGCTGCAGTAGATCCCATCAATGATACTTTGTCAGGAAGTCGCTCCTGGACTCCCGTGTGTTAGTTCCCCTAACAAACCTATGTTTTAATCACTGTCTCCAGGTCATTTGTTTGGCCTTGCCAGACCATCACTCACCCTTGGCTTAGAGTCTTCTGTGGTGCAGCTACACAATATAATGTGTAATAAATATTTATTCATACATTATATAAATAATGAGCATTGATTTAAGTGGTGGAGATGGATGTGTGGGTATAGAGGAGGAGCTGAAGAAATAAGTCTGCATGTATATAGTGGGACGCCTGTGTGGCTCAGTTGGTTGAGCAGCTGCCTTCGGCTCAGGTCATGATCCCAGCGTCCTGGGATGGAGTCCTGCATCGGGCTCCTTGCTCGGCAGGGAGCCTGCTTCTCCCTCTGCCTCTGCCTGCCACTTTCTCTGCCTGTGCTCGCTCTCTCCCCATCTCTCTCTGATAAATAAAATCTTAAAAAAAAAAGTCTGCATGTATATAATTTCAGTTTAATTAGACCTAGAAAAATTTAAATACATCATACTATAAAGTGGTGATTTACAGCATATTATAAAATTGCTGATAAAACTCTCATGACTGTTTACACCTTATGCAAACCTCTTGAATAACTTTTGAATGTTCCAATTATGAACATTAATCTCTCTCTGGTCTATGCCAAAAAAAATTAACTCCGTGTAAAACATCAGTCTTCAGAGGTGTATCTTTGCTTTCCTTAATAACGAGTTTACTACAAGTAGTTAACTCATCTATAAAACTGGAAAACTTTCCTATCACATAGGTTTTGGAAACAATAAATGAAGATATCATTCAAAGATATTAGAAGTGTGTGTGGTATAATTAGTATTCATTAAAGATTATTAATATTATAAACAATATTAGAATCCTTTTGTTAGGAAGTAACATACAATAGCATCATCTGGCTTACACTCTGGAAGTAACATTTTTATAAAGATTTAGTGGATTTCATGGGAAATAAAGCAGGTATATTTATCTGGCTTCAGAGAGCCACAGAAGTCCTGGATTCTTTTTCCCGTCTTATTTTTGTGTGCCTCTTTGTGCCTTCTGTAGCCGTATTTCTTTGGGCCTGCCTTCTCAGCTTTCTATATGCATAGTAAGATTCTCGCCTTATTCATAAATATTAACACCATATTACTTGGTTCTTCTATGTCTCAATATCAAAATCTCAAGTAAGGAAGCCTGGCCTCATTTGGGTTAAAAGCTTAGTCCTTGTGAGACAGCTCCTGAGGCTTCGTGAGTAGGTGCTTTTTGAGGTCGTTTAAGCAGGTAAGATAAGCAGACACACATAAGGTATTCAAAGGCATATGTATAATTTTTTTCACATCCATGATTTGAAGTCAGGTCTTGGGGCTTAGGCAGCATATTATAGGACCATGTAGCTACATGATTTTTTTCAAAATGAGGCTTAATGTTATTGGAACAAAACTGGTATTGTGTTGTTATAGTACCCTGAATTTTCTCTTTACGTGGTTCCATGATTAAAGGGATATAGCTATGACCTTACTTCTATGACAATGAACAGTGTTTGGCTTGGGAGAAAATTAAGTTTTGCTTTTTTTAAAAAAATTTCTTTTTAAGATTTTACTTATTTATTTGAGAGAGTAAGAACACAGAAGGAGAGTGAAAGGGAGAAGCAGGAAAATTAAGGTTCTGAAGAACAGAGTCTGCAGCTCAGGAATTTTCTGAAAATTTATTTCAGAATAGAATGGTAGGCTCTTCTATCTCTTTTTAATGAAAGAGATGAAAATAAGGCACATTTTTTGTCCTGTTAATTTTATATTTGTGTTATTTTGAATTTTCAGCTTATCTCTGTTTTTTTTTTTTTTCAGCTCACTCAAAAAATAAGAAACTGAATTTTTTTTTGTATCTGAATTATGGCTAACCTTAATTTTCCTGCAAGAAATTGTATTCTAATTTGTATATTGGATTTTAAGAAAAGACATGAGTAGCAACTTGACGTTTCTTATGGTTTTAAGTAAAGCATCTATTCTATAAAATTTAAAAATCTTACAATCCTCACTTAGGGACGCCTGGGTGGCTCAGTTGGTTGGATGACTGCCTTCGGCTCAGGTCATGTTCCTGGAGTCCTGGGATCGAGTCCCACATCGAGCTCCCAGCTCCATGGGGAGTCTGCTTCACTCTCTGACCTTCTCCTCGCTCATGCTCTCTCTCACTGTCTCTCTCTCAAATAAATAAATGAAATCTTTAAAAAAAAAATAATCACACAGGAAAAAAAAACAAGAAGAAATACAAATAAAAACAGTGGTAGTGGACTGTATAATTATGCATTACTTATCTACAAAAAGCAAAAACCCATTCCAAAAAAAAAGAAAAAGAAAAAGGTAAGATTTTATTTTTTATTTTCATTCCTCAACTCACCATCTCAACCAAGGTATAAAGGAATTGTGTATATATAACATTCAGGAAAATTAAGAGGCCAAAGTATATAGAAATGACTCACGAGGTCACCATAAGTTGATGCTTGTATAACAATACACAGAAAGAATAGTTTCAAATATAATTTCAGGTTTTGTTATGAGTAGAGGCTGCATAGAGTGAGATACTTTTGATCAGACTTATCAACCTCAACACTATGGACATTTTGAAATAGCTACTTCTTTATTATGGGAAACTGTCCCATTCATTATAAAATGTCATTCCTGTCCTCTACACCTAGATGTCATTAACACCCCTACTCCCCCAGGACTGTCTGTAGACATTGCTAAATTTACCCTAGGGAGCAAAATCAATTCATTATAAATTGCTGCTTTAATTTAATTCCTAAAATTAACCTCAAAAGTTGAGTCACATGAATAGAGAATAATCATAAAATTACAAAACTAATATGTTAAGAGTTACAGAAAATAAGCAGCAGGTATATGTCTTCAACAAACATTATTTATTGAGAGAAATAAGTCAGATCTAAATCTACCATAAATGTCTGAAGAAAACCACAATTGAAAAAATTAAAATGTATATGAAAGCTTCCCTAGAATATATGAAAAACTGAAAAAAAAAATTCTGTGAAGTTTGAAAACTAGGGGAAATGATTTCTCTCTAGTCTATTAGCTAGCATAACACATATTTTAAAAAAGAAAATGCAAAGTAGCTACACATTTTTCACATCATCACCAGTTTAGTAGATAAAATGACAAAATATACTCTTAATTATATCAATTAACTACAAATTGAATGATGAGTTTTGCTTTAAACCATTTATTTTCTACTTTAGAAAGAGGGCAGTGGTTAAACAATAATTATTTTAATGACATAAAAACCATGAAGTAGAGCTTGTTTATAATTATAACTCTAGACTTTAGAAATTTTAAGCATTAAGAAATTGTATGTCCAGAGATTTCATGGCTATGGACAGCATGGCTTGCTATTAATTTTAAACCCATTATGTGTAGTTGTTCTGAATTTTTTTTCCTAGAAAAGTCCAATTCTGATGCCACATGGTGGAGAAGACACTGCACTTTATTTAACACAATGTTTTAGAAGTCTTTACATTCCCAACCAACGCAGTAACTAATCCAACCCAATGGTGATTGAAGCTATTATTAGCTTTAGATATTTGTCAGATGAGCCTTTTTTTAAAGATTTAATTTATTTACGTGGGAGAGAGACAGAACAAGAGAGAAGGAGCACAAATGGGGGGAAGGAAGGAGGAGAAGCAGAATCCCTGCTGAGCAGGGAGACCTAAGTGGGGCTCCATCCAGGAAATCCAGAATCATGACCAGAGCTGAGGGCAGATGATTAACTGACTGAGCAACCCAGGCACCACTAACATTTTCCTTTTAAAAGAGGTTTTTTCTTAAAAAGGAAGATACAGCTTTTCTTTATTTGTCCATGAACTAACCAAAAAGTGGCTTAACATTAAAAAGAAACAAAGGAAAATGTAATTGCTTACTTCATGTATGATATTCATCAGCAAAAAAAATATTTTGAACAAGACTATTAAAATATAATGTTTTGTTAACTATAAAATTGAAAGAGGCTGGAGAAAACTCAATAAGATTCTTTTCAAAGAGCTTATAATTCATGCACAGTTATTTTTAAATTTCTTTTATGTAAGCCACATGCCAAAGTGAGATCTTAAGGATGCGCTTCGCTAGTTAGGTTTTTGTTTTGTTTTATCTCTATATAAGTCTTTTGCTAAAACTAGTAATATTATTGAAATTATTTAAGACTTGAAGAATTAACCAACAGATGAGAATAGTATATGTTATATAACACGTATGTTATATATAACATATATTTATTATATACAACATACATGTTATATATAATAAATTATATATAACATGAAATAGTATATAACATATACTGTTATATAATGTATAATATATAATATATTATGTTATATAATAGTATATGTTATATGAGGATAGTATATATTATACTTATAACATATATTTATGTTATAAGTATATGTTATACCCATGCTATAGTCATAAAAAACTATAGCATGGGAGATGGTTGTTCATCTTAGAGCAAAAAGTAACAGAGTCAATTATTTGTGACTGGATTTTTTTCAAAGAGCATTAAATCTGGAAAAATTATTTCCATGAAAAATTCAGAGGTGTAAACCCTTCCCCTGGTCCAGAATTATAAATATCAAGACCTGATATTTTAATTAAGACTGTAAAAAGATAAATAAATAGATGCATCACCACTTTGCTGCTGGCACTTTGAAGAATGAAGGACACAAATTGAAAATTTTAGCACAGTGAATAACTTAATGAAAAAGAAATATAGAGAACTATTAGAAAAAAAAATCTTTAGAAGGTGAAAGAAGAGCAGCAATTGCAGAAAGAGGGAGATTACTCTGCATTTTTTTTTTTTGTAGGCTTCATGCCCAATGTGGAGCCCAAAGCGGGGCTTAAACTCAAAACCGAGATCAAGACCCCAAAGAGAGATCAAGTGTCAGATGCTTAACTGACTGAGCTATCCAGGCACCCTTCTCTGCAATCAAATAAAAAAAAAAAAAAAGAAAGAAAGAAAGGAAAAAGAAAAGAAAAAAAAAGATGAGGGCACGTGGATGGCTCAGTCAGTTAAGTACCTGCCTTCAGCTCAGGTCATGATCTCAGGGTCCTAGGATTGAGCCGCATGTCAGGCTCTCTGTTCAGTGGGAAGTCTGCTTCTCTCTCTCTCTCTTTCTGTGTTCTCCCGATCTCTCTTTCTCTAAAATAATTAAATAAAATCTTTAAAAATAGATGTCTGATAAAAAATAAAGAGGGAATGAGGCAAAAAGGATAAAGAGGCCATATGCTCTTTGAAGTAACTATTCCATACAAAATCGTGTGGCTCTCAAAAGAGCATAAAGTCAGTGGATTATCCAGAACCAGAATATGATGAGGAGGACTGATGAGGGCTTAAAGGCATGTCCTTAAGTCACATCTCTCTAAAGCTTACAACTTAAATAAAGTATACTAACTTTAAATTTGATATTTTTGATAAATACACATATACACACAATATTATATATAATACATATGCACATATATTCACATACCCACATATATATAAATAATATATAAATTCTTTGGTTAAATAAGTAAATTGCATATTCTCACTTGATTGTGGGGATTTAGTATTACCTGATGGATCCATTTTAAATTCTAAAAATTTCCACAAAAGACATGAGATGGATATTTGAAGTACACACACTGGTTGAGGAAATTGCAGCAAAGATGTGGTATCCAGAGTGAAAAATGAAATTGGTATTATCCCACATAATATTTCCATAAAAAATTAATTATGTTTCATATGTTGCATCAGTGCTCATTATGTTCCCACCAACATCAGCATCATCTGGGAAATTGGCAGATGACACAAATATCAGGACCCATACCAGTCCTTCTGAATCAGAAACTCTGAGGTCTGGGTCAAATAATTTGGGTTTTTATAAGCTCCTCAGTTAATTTTGATGCACAGTGCAATTGAGAATCACTGTCTGGTAAAACACTTTGGACATGTTAATCCCCCCAAATGGAAAGAAGCTTGATGCAAAACATGCAACATCACATAAAGTAGCATGAAACAAATGCGATAGTAATGCCCCTCCATAAAGTCCTAGTTCCTGACACTTCAGATATATATATCTAAATCAAGAAGTTCCTCCCCAGTACAGTGGGGTTCTTAGGTTTTCCTCAGAAAATTGTGTTGGGAGTAGCTTTCCTGAAGTACCTGAAGTTAACACTGTAAAGATCCATGACACACTTCATGGACGTTACTTCTACTAAGCAGATGGCTGGGAAAAACGCTTTTGACAGAAAGGATGAATTTTCCGCTCATGAGGAGAATAGACATTTAGCTGTTGTTTTATCAGAATCCAGGCAAGGTTAATTCCCCACGTGTCTGAGGACAAGTGGTCAGCTGGAGTGGATCCTGAGCCAGCAAGTTTCAAGCACTGGTTACTCTTGCCAATGTAACTGGATGACATCCCAGGCTCAGATTGCCTAATATTTGGTCTCTTCATTCCTTTTGTCATTAGCCCCTGAATATCTATGATGTCCATCAAATGTATGTATCACAAAAGGCTTTTCTGGTCAGTCAAAAGCATGTTATTGATCCATTGAGGTCAGGGCATTTTAATGTACTGAGTCAGTAAAGGCAAAAACAACAATGAAATAACAACAACATATTTCCCCTTCTTGGATTACTAGAAGTATTTAATCTTCACATAACACATTTCTCTTTTCGGCATAGACTCATTCTTCCCTGGAGAAAGTCACTTTCATTCAAAAATAAGGAAAGTCACTCTTTTGAATAAAGCAAAGGAAAATAAGGGGTTCTGTATCAAAAGAGAATAACTGCTCTTATTATGTTACAACATGAAGAAAAACATACATTGTTATCAATATAGTCATGTAAAGGATAGGTAGAAGAAGAAAGAAAATGCAAATAGTAGATAAATATTCAGTCAGTTTTATAGTATTCCAGACTTGCATATGTGCCCTGAACTTGACTATCATGAACAAAATACAAAGGAAAAATTGGGTTGCTTAAATCATTTTCTGAGGGCCCATTATGTACCACACTATGATGTCTGAATCTTCACATGCATTTGCTTATGCACTTTTTGTATTTCTCATAATAATTCTATTAAGTAAATATTATTATCAGTGTATATGAAGGCAAAGAAAGGTTCAGAAAATTTAAGTATAAACAGTTTTAGCATATATTAGAACCAGATTTTTTGTTCCTGTTTTCTCCTTTCTTTCTTTCTTTCTTTCTTTCTTTCTCTCTATCAAGATGCCCTGACTGCTAAGACCATACTATTTCTCTAAACCAGAATTAAGCAAGCTTCCTGTAGCGACTTGATAGTAAATATTCAAGTTCTGTAAATATGTTTTTGCGTTAACTACTCAATTTTCTCATTTCAGTGTGAAAACATATTTAGATAATATCCAAATTTAGATAATATCTAAACAAATCAGTATGACTGTGATCTAACAAAATATGGTTTACAAAATAATCTATATGCTCTATTTGACTCATGTAACAGTTTCTGACCTTTGCTTCGAGCAATAATATAGCATGCTTGCCACCCCATCTAGATTTCTGTCAGCAAGCTATTGCACTCATTTCCCAGTTCTTAACTGATCACAGCTTCAACCTTTTCCAGAGTATTGCCCACAACTGTTGAAACACTCGAAGTTTTAAATTCAAGAAGCAAGTATGAGTACCAAAGAGGGCAACCTCACTTAAGCCCATCATTATGCTAAAAAGCAGGAACAGAGGGAGAATCTTTTTTTTTTTTTTTCTTAATTTATTTGACAGACAGAGATCACAAGTAGGCAGATAGGTAGGCAGAGAGAGAGGAGGAAGCAGGCTACTCACTGAGCAGAGAGCCGATTGCGGGGCCAATCCCAGGACCCAGGGATCATGACTTGAGCCAAAAGCAGAGGCTTTAACTCACTGAGCGACCCAGACACCCCCAGAGGGAGAATCTTAAAGGCATATCATTTTCAAGGATAATCAATAAAATTAACAGCTGACTTATCAATTTTATAATGAAAGTAAGGGAACAATAGAACCAAATGTTTTAAATATGAAAAGAAAATATCTGTTAAACTACAATTTTATAGGGGCACCTGGGTGGCTCAGTGGTTTAAAGGCTCTGCCTTTGGCTCGGGTCATGGTCCCAATGTCTTGAGATCGAGCCCTGCACTGGGCTCTCCGCTACACGGGGAGCATGCTCCCTCCTCTCTCTCTGCTTGCTTCTCCGCCTGCTTGTAATCTCTGTCAAATAAATAAATAAAATCTTTAAAAAAAATAAAACTACAATTCTATAGATAGAGCAATGATATTGAAAGGTGAAGTCAAAATAAAGATACATGCAGATAAGCATAAACTTAAGGAATCACTCAAAGGCAGATCTTCACCAAAATAAATATTGAGACAGTATTTTTTTGTTTGTTTTTTTGAAAGCAAAGATGTGAACAACTCACAAAGCAGGTCATGTAGATTTCTTTGAAGAACACTCTAGGCATAGAGTCTTAGCCAATGAGAAGCCTTTAGGTGAATTCATGAAAGAAGGTGGGTGAACCAGAAGATATAGCTGGGTGATTAAAAAGAGAGAGGTGAAAGTAATAATTTTGCCACCAAAGGACCATGATGTTTAGCACAAGTGAGAGGGAGCCAAAAGAGGGTTTTGATCAAAGTGTTTAAACAATTTAAAGAATATTTTAAAGGATTTTTCCCTTATCATTGGAACTCAGAGTAAGTTTTATCTTTCAAAATCCATCACTGATGTGGATAACTTGTGGATTTTAGTTAGAACACACCCATATCTTCACATGCAAACACACTCATGCAAACACATACAGAACACACTACTTAATATTTATAACCAGTATATTTGCATACAAATATTTATATTTAAAATTTCTGATTATTTTTATTCACATTGATCTATTTCCACTGCAGTTTTTATTAGCCTACTTCAACAAGGGAAAACTAAGGATTTTAATGTGATCTGTTAAAGACAGTTGAACCAAGGAGCAGACAACAATACAATGACTGTCATGAATGCTGTCTATTTCTATGAAGTCACATTGTCAAGCAGAAATATTGGCATATTGATAACATTTCCACGTATATTATGTAAGCTAGAAGAAATGAGGAAATGTATAGTCAACTAAAATATGCTTGGCTTTCAAAACCTGTGTTTTTGAGGGGTGCCTGCTTGGCTCAGTGGGTTAAAGCCTCTGCTTTTGGCTCAGGTCATGATCCCAGGGTCTTGGGATTGAGCCCCAGGCCGGGATCTCTCCTCACTGGAGAGCCTGCTTTCCCCCTCTCTTTCTCTGCCTGTCTCTCTGCCTACTTGTGTCTCTGTCTGTCAAATAAATAAACTCTTAAAAAAATAATAAAACCCGTGGTTTTTTTTTTTTAAGATTTTATTTATTTATTTGACAGACAGAGATCACAAGTAGGCAGAGAGGCAGGCAGAGAGAGAGGATGAAGCAGGCTCCATGCTGAGCAGAGAGCCCGATGTAGGACTCGATCCCAGGACCCTGAGATCATGACCTGAGCCGAAGGCAGCAGCTTAACCCACTGAGGCACCCAGGCGCCCCATAAAACCCATGTTTTTGAAAACTTTAATTCTTTAATCACACAATGAGAACAGAATACAATTCTGACAGACTGTACCAGTTTTTTTTACAACTCACATTAAATTTAAGAAACTTTAGCAAGGAATAAGTTTGCATTAAAATTGTACAAAAAATTTAAAAACAGTTAAAAAAGAAAGTAAAACTGCTCTTGTGTTTCAAGGAATAATAACCATTTACCATTATTTTCAAATTCCAAAGGACTGAATTGAAAATTTTTTCATTTGGGTTTGCATTTATAGATATACTGATTTATGTTATTGTATATTAGAGAACAATTTATTAAATAAATGATAAATATAAAGGTACCTCTATAGCAGGGAATGGCAAACACTTTCTACAGAGTCTCAACCACTCAACTCTGCCTTTGTAGCACAAAGCATAAAGTATGTGTAAATGAATTAGGTAGCTGTGTTTTAATATAAGTTTATTTAAAAAAGACACCAAACTGAATTTGCTGACCCTACTGTGCAGCATTAGAAATAGCCAATTACTTTATTTGACTAGAAATTGCAGATTGAATAGATAACTCTGCAAAGTTTCGATATATATTTGAAAGAGTTCTAACATTGAGGTTTAATGGCCTAAGCAAAACTTCTTAAAAATAAAATAAATTTGATTTTTTCTTTTGAATTTTATTCACAATCTTATCTCAATAGTTTGTCAAAAACATCATGAATTACCTATCAAAATATTTTATATATTTGTCTAACTTTCAAAAGTGAAAGGAGAGACAGAAAAAATAGTTGGAAAATAAATTAATTTAATTTAATTTGTATTTAAATTAATTTCCAATAGTTGTATATATATTAGCTCAACTAGTTTTTTAATCATGATTAGGAAGGAAAGATTTAATACTATCAAAATATTCACTCAAATGTTCAGCTCATATAACATAGCTCTTAATACTAATTTATTCAATTATCATTAATATGCTAAGAGGTTATATACCATTGCTATTACATCTATTTATTTGTTTGTTTGTTTGTTTGTTTGTTTGTTTTGAGAGAGAGAGCGAAAGCATGCAAGCAGGGTTGGGGGTGGGTAGTGATGTAGGGACAGAGAGAGAGGTAGAGAATCCCAAGTAGCCTCCATACCTAGCATGAAGCCTAATGCAGGGTTTGATCTCATGACCCTGAGCTGAAAGCAAGAGTAGGATACTTAACCAACTGAGCCACCCAGGTACCCCTAATTATTATTAGTTGTATACAAACATAGCTATAAATGAGGTGGAGCTGAACAGGAATTGATATGAAAAATTAAATATACATTTTACTTTCTTATTCTATTAAAATTATATTACTACTAGTAATTTTTATGTTATTTTATAAATGCTCAATAGTATTGCTGTAGGATTATGACTAGAATTATCATCCAGCATGTTTATCATATTTTTCAGGGTTCACCCTTACCATCCCTTTTGAGTAAAAAGAGCATATTTTGTGAAAATGAAAAAAGGAGCATATTTTAATTTCTATTTCTTAACATCTCACTTTAATAACTGACAATCACACCAAGATCACTTATTCTCTAATCTTCTAATTCATTAATTCATTGATTCATATATTTATTTTTTTCTGGTCTTTACTTTAACCTGAGACATAATTTGTGCCTAGAGGTTAAAATTAATTCAAAACTACTTGTTTTCAACTATTTAATCTCTTGTTATTTTTAGGCCTTTTCCCCACCTTTGAGATGCTAAATAGATCTTTTCATATTTCAATATGCCTGCAGATACTAAAACATTACAATTCAGAATTCAAAAATATACTTTTTCACCACTTAAAAACTCTTAATATTTTTAACATGTTAATATTTTACCATTTATAGAGGTAAATTTATGCTTCACTTTTTTCTTTCTTTCTTTCTTTCTTTCTTTCTTTCTTTCTTTCTTTCTTTCTTTCTTTTTAAGATTTTATTTATTTATTTGACAGAGAGATCACACGTAGGCAGAGAGGCAGGTAGAGATAGAGGGGGAAGCAGGCTCCCTGCTGAGCAGAGAGCCAATGTGGGGCTGGATCCCAGAACCCTGAGATCATGACCTAATCAAGGGCAGAGGCTTAACACACTGAGCCACCCAGGTTCCCCTTCACTTTCCTTTATAATTCAAATATAATTTATGAATTAAAAAAAAAACACATATATAGTAATTGATGCCTGTTTCTTCTCAATTACTAGAGCTCAGCAATGTTTTCCTTTCACTACTGGGTCTACAGGATGACAAAAATTTTCAAACCTCTTGTAGGTGGTGGGACCATGTGATGAATTTTTGTCCATGGATCATAAATGTGTGATATGTGTCTGGTGAGACAGGTAGGAGCCTGTCTCACCAGGGTCTCTTCTGTTACCTTTTGTTCATAGAGAACATGTGCTGAGATTATGAAGCCAGAAAGCACCCTGGCTCTCTGGAGGAACACTGTCCCAGAGAGTCTCTTGGACAAACAGTATGAATTATTTGAGAACTAAATCTTTATTGTATTAAGTCATTGTGATTAGGACACTGCCTGCTACAATATTAGAGTCATTGTAACTAGTAAAGTGTAGACATTGAAGAAAAAAATTTTAAAGCAGTAAAAGAGAATAAAGAAAGAAAAATCACTCCAGGCATTTCATTCGTATATAATCCCATATATGTGTGGACATTAAATGATATTATTCTTTACACACTATTTTGTAATCTGTTCTTTGGGTTAACATTACCTCCTGACCACTTTCCAAGCCATTAAATATTATTCCACCACATAATGTTTAACGACTGCATAGTATTATATGGTAACGGTCTACGAAAATTTATTCAATCAATTACCTATTCTTAGAGTATTAGGTTGTTTAGAAAATTTTCTATTGCAAACTATATTGCACTTAACAATGTTATAGCTTTATATTAAATAATTCATAATTATGCCTATAAAATAAATACCTAGAAATAAAATTTTTGATGTGAATGTTATAAAATGCTAAGGCTTCTGCCAAATTACTTGCCATAAATACTGATTTACCCCACCACTAACATAATGAGAATTTTTTTTTACTATTTTGGGTCACTTTTGAAAAATTCCTAACATTAAAAATGCTAATTACATATGAAATTGGGTACTTTATATTTTCCATCTCAAATAAGTTTTAATGTATCTTACATATTTTCATGAAATTTAAGTAATCTTGTCAATAATTTGTCAGCAATATTGGGAATTTGATTCAATTCAATTCAACAACTATTATTAAGTACTATGAGCTTGGTCCTCTCTAAGGCACTGAATAACCCAGGATTAGAGTGTTGTATGGAAATTTCAACTCAAAATCTTCAAGTCAATTTTTTATCAGAAATATTTTAAAAACTGTGTCAACTAGAGGCACCTGGGTGGCTCAGTGAGTTAAACATCCAACTCTTGGTTTCAGCTCAGGTAATGATCTCAGGGTGAGTGGATGGAGCCCTATGTCAGGCTCTGTGCTCAGAATGGAGTCTACTTAAGATTCTGTCCCTTCTGTCTCTTTCCTCCTCTGCTCCTCTCCCTGCTCATCTCTCTCTCTCAAACAAATAAATAAATTAATTAATTCTTAAAAAAAAAAAACAAAACTGTGCCAACTAAAGTGTTCTAGTTCATTTAGAATTTCAATTTCCTGTTTAGATATTATTTATGTAAGAATCTCTAGCCAGGCAATCCTATGTATAAAGCCTCTAAATTTTTTTTAGAAACCTATCTTTCTCTTGATTCTAGATTATGCCTGACAATACATTAAGTCATATTTTTATATTCATATATTGGGTTCCTAGCATTTCCAAACTCATTTTGGAAGCATTATTTATATAATCCTTATTCTTCCTAGTTCCAATACTTGTAGAAAATTCTGGTTGTCTCAGTCTGCATCAAATTCCTATCTCTGATGGTGTCTACTGTAACTACAAGCTGGTTTATATTGTATGAAAACAACTTTTTCTGATGAAGTTCCTCCAAAATTGAAGGATTGCCTCCAAAGACAGATGTATGCAAAAGTGAATGGGAGGGGCCTTCTTGGGCAGAAACCAAACACCAAAAGTGTTTCATGCTCATCCTTCTATTATTATCAGTAGCTCAATATATTTTTCCTATCATTACAAAAATCACACTTGCCAGTTGCTATCTGTCATTTAATTTCTTGTATGACTTTCTAACAAACAATAAACTCCCTGAGGCCATTAGCTGTGGATATCTTTTTTACCAATGTGTCTCAAGCCAAGCACAGTATCTGACAGTAAGTTCTTAATAAATATATGTTGCATGAATGCATAAATTAAATACAATATAATATAATTAAATTAAATTAATAACTTTTGGATATTGCTTTAGTAAAGAATATTTGCAAACTGTATTTTAACATTTACCTTTTAGGATATTTTAAAAGCAAATAATATTCAAATAGATTAAACACATATTTAGTAAGTACCCATTCTGTGCAGTATTAAATCCTTCAAATTAAGGTTATAGACATAGTCTCTAATCATCTTAAGAATCTCATAGCCTGGAAGAAGAGGAAGTTTTTGACAGATGCACAATGTATGATGACAAGGAAAGTTGAAAGGATTCTGTGCCAGATGAAGAGATGGTATTACAGAAGGAAATTCAACTCAAGAATGGTTTATGCAATGTTCTAGTTCATTCAACGAAGGAAAAATCCTGGGCCGACAATCATGTGTTTCTTTGAGAAGAAGACTTTGGAAAGTCAAGTTTGGCTCTAGATCCTTTTTGGTGGAGATGCATAGGAAAAGTGATAACGCAAAGAGTAGCACAACATGTATTTATATTTACCTACATTTTCAAAAATTTAAATTAAATCAATATATAGTGTATCATTAGTTTCAGAAATAGAGTTTAGTGATTCACCAGTTGTATATAACACCCTGTGCTCGTTACAAGTGCCCTCCTTAATACCCATCACCCAATTACCCCACCTCTTCCAGTACCTCTCAGTTTGTTTCCTAAGAGTCTCCTATGGGGGGCGCCAGGGTGGCTCAGTGGGTTAAAGCCTCTGCCTTCCGCTCAGGTCATGATCCCAGGGTCCTGGGATCCAGCTCCGCACCCGGCTCTCTGCTCAGCAGGGAGCCTGCTTCCTCCTCTCTCTCTGCCTGTCAAATAAATAAATAAAATCTTAAAAAAAAAAAAGAGTCTCCTATGGTTTGTCTCCCTCTCTAATTTCATTATACACACACGCACGCGCGCACACACACACACACACACACACACCATACAGCTTCACAAATTTGTGTGTTGTCCTTGCCCAGGAGCCATTCTAATCTTCACAGTTTTAGTAAATGTGCTGCCAAGAGGAGGAATCCATATTTTCTTCATATATAAAATATATTTTTTGAGGTATAGTATTTTAACTCTGAAAATGACCTCACCAAATTACTTCTCATTCTTCTTTTTTGTCAGTTTATACATTTTACTGAACTATTCATATTATAATCTCTGTGCACACCAAAACCACTATACTGCATGTGATGTGACTGTTTGTGGTTAAATTTGTGTAGAGAACAGGATTCTCTTCTGCTCAATGCTAGCTAATCCATCAGGATTGATATGAGTTTTTTCTCATCAGCAAAACTGTAATTAACTCAAAACATCTGAAAACTGTAACTGCCAGAGTCCATTGCCAGAACTGACTTAATCAGAGCTAGATGTTTCATGTCCTGTGAACTCTCTTCCATCATCATGTGAAAGGCCAAAAAGGATAAATACAATGTTAATGCATTCAGCAATCATCGGGAAAAATACAACGGTTTCATAAGATTGTAAGGGTCTCTAATTCTGAGACTCATTCATTAAACTAATTTCTGTATGTTTGTGTATTGTATGAGATTATCAGTTTATTAATCAAATAGGGCATGAGAAATAAGTTTTGAATTTTGATATAAGATGTGAACTATAAACAAGCATTGGTTTAGCTCTAGTTAATGGGATTAATGTACTCTCCTCCTCCACTTCATGATTCTCCAATCCTACTTCTCCCTTTCCTCTTCATCTTCCTCCTTCATTTTCCTATTCCTTCTCCTTTTTCTTTTTCTAAGTTTCTCCTTTTCCTCTTCCTCCTCCTTCACAATTTCATTAAATCCTAGCCAAATAAATTCTTTAAAACAGTTATTTTAATTAAAAAAGACAACACTACATATCAGCACCACCATCACCACGACAAAAGTATTTATTTAATACCGCAACATTTGTTCAGTATAACACACACTATTTTGTTATGAGTAAAAAGACCCTGAAGCTAATTCCCTGGATTCAGAATTAACTTCTAGCACTTGCTAGCTGTTACTTATATAAAATCTCCTCATGTCTCTGAACCTGTTTTCCACGTATAATGCTATATATATGATTTTAGGAATAAGTAAGTTAATAGTAGATAGCCAGAACGTGGCACATAATACAAAGAATGCTTTTACTTCTATCACACAGAAAAATATTTTACTTTTCTGAAATGCAAGTCAAATATCTATCAATGTTTCCACATAGCACTGAATATTCTCAGTAGTATGAACAAAAGACAAATGGTTGCCCAGAAATAGGAAAAGTTAAGGAGTAGACAAAATTCTATGATATTGTTGAGGTCTTCTCTCTCTACCCTTCTTCCGCAAATGTGAATTTTAAGGTCAGAATATTAATCTGCTGATTGAATAGATTAGCGCTTTCTTGAAAATGTTAAAATATTAATTTCAGAAACACTGTGATAAGGGTGTCGATAATTTTTTAACATATGAATCAATATTCTCTAGTACAACCAGAGAGATAGTAATCAATACATATTAGTTTAATGTCAAAGCTAGACATGCAGTTTTAAAAATAGGAAATTGCTTTCTGAGTGGAAAATAAAATGATTTTTTCTTAAAGTGGAAGATACTTTCAGAGTCCAAGTTATGCTGTGGTGATTCTTTTAGGTTCTATCACATTTTTTTTAGCTGTTGATTGTTATTTAGGGTTTTGTTTTCATCATTTCTAATATTCATTTTTTTTAAGATTTTTACTCTTCCCTTGAAGCTACACTTTCTTTTTCATTAGTGACCCCCAAGCTTGGCAAAAAAAAAATATATATATATACATATATATATGTATATATATACATATAAACATATGTTAAATTTTGGACGTTGTTTGTGAAGTAATAAGTCAACTGGTTATTTGGGCCAATTTTTCTTTAAGATAATTTGTATTTTAAGTAATCTCACACTTTAGCTCACCATTACAACAAGAGATAGAATGGAGGTTTTATGCTAATAATGACTAATAATTAAAAACATACTTGAAAGTTCTTCCTCTGAAATGAGACTATATAGATGCCAGTATCAGGGACAGATGCCTTTCTCTAAGAATTGCCAAGTAGCAAGGGACTCCACCATTACCAGTCACTAATTCATTGCTCACCCTCACTGTTTACAGAGAGAAATAAGTAGGGGAAGAGTGGTTCGGAGGTAACATTTTACTCTTTCTTTGTTCCATTTTTGTTTGGAAGTGGGTAGCCCCTATTCAATATGCTTCTTTAAAGACTGTAAGGCTGTCTAATTCAATGAGTTGCCCTTGTGCTAACCTAAGAATTGGGGAGAAATATCAAGTTGAACTTCCAACTTACCTGGGTATAGATGACTATGCTCTTTCCATTTAAGCTGTATCAAGGATGTATGAATGTCGTGGGAATCAAGAGTTACTACTGCAGAATTTAGGTCACTTGGAGCCATTTTCTCAAAACCAAACCCAGGAGCATTGTCTACCTGCCCAAAGATTCTAGGAGCAAGAGATGCATGTACAGAGATGGAGCTGAAGCAGGAGGGCTGTTTGGAAAGCAATAAACCAGATCTTGAAGAAGGAATCAGAGTGGGAAAAAGAGGCAGGATTCATTGAAAAATTCAAACACATTTTTTTTAATATTTTTTTAAAGATTTTATTTATTTATTTGACAGACAGAGATCACAAGTAGGCAGAGAGACAGGCAGAGAGAGAGAGAGGAGGAAGCAGGCTCCCTGCTGAGCAGAGAGCCCGATGCAGGACTCGATCCCAGGATCCTGAGATCATGACCTGAGCCAAAGGCAGAGGCTTAACCCACTGAGCCACCCAGGCGTCCTCAAACACATTTTTGAAAAATGTTTCAGCATTTGCATGTGTGCCACTAAGAGCACTGATAGTTAATCATTATTACCCAGAGATTCAGGGAAAAAGAGGGATAGAGAAAGAGAAAATAAAATAACAAGCTCTGCTAGTTAAATAAAAAGATATGTTCCTGTAAGTGTCCCTCATATCTCCAAGCCAGGGGCAAGGGCATGGATAAAGTTTCAAATAATGTACATATAAATATTATCAAGTTATAAATCAGGATAACAAATTGTTAAATAATATCCACTCTGTTTCCCTACATAATAAATATAACTACATGATAAAATTTTAAAATATGGGTAAGGCTGTGGATTTTATGAAAGAAAACGGATTTTAATTATTATCGTACATTTCTAAATATTTTATATATGGCAAGTTATGTTTAAGTTAGTAGAAAGATAAAATATACACATAATACATAAATTTTTATGTTTATCCTACATGGATTATTTTCCTTACTCTTTCTCAGAAAAACAATAATTATGTTATTATAATAAAATTTTTCACATAATTTATGCTCAAATGATAAATTAAAATCAGTTAGAAATAAAATGCAAGTTTATTGAAAGCATAAAAATGTGAATATGTGTATAAAAATGTAAATCAAGCTAAATGTATAATATTCTTATGCTTCAAAAAGTTACTTTGCTTCTAAATTCACAATTCATTATCAACATTAAAAAACAAAACACAAATTATCAATAATGAATGTAGAAACATTGCAAACAGAAACATTTTAAGTCTTTAAAAATATAAGTCAAGCGGAGAAAGACAACTATCATATGATCTCCCTGATATGAGGAAGTGGTGAGGCAACATGGGGGCTTAAGTGGGTAGGAGAAGAATCAATGAAACAAGATGGGATTGGGAGGGAGACAAACCATAAGTGACTCTTAATCTCACAAAACAAACTGAGGGTTGCTGGGGGGAGGGGGTTTGGGAGAAGGGGGTGGGGTTATGGACATTGGGGAGGGTATGTGCTTTGGTGAGTGCTGTGAAGTTGTAAACCTGGCAATTCAGAGACCTGTAGCCCTGGGGATAAAAATATATGTTTATAAAAAATAAAAAATTAAAAATATATATATTCAAATATTTCATATAATTAAAAATAAATTCTGCGAGCTAGTAACATGTTATCAATTTAATAAACTGGGATCTCATTAATATTGCACATTGTGTTTGGATACATATATACTATATAACCCCACACACACATGCAATATGAACAAATTTAAGAGTAATATACTTTTTTAATATCAAAGGTGTTTTTAAATCACAATAAATAATTGTTGAAAGTATCACAGTAATTCTGAAATCACAAATTTAATCACATGGAGAAGGAAGAAAAGGAAAATTTGGTCCTCCTCAAATGAGGGAAAATATTTCACTAAGCAAGAATCTATTGTACCCATGCTGTCTGAAATAAAGAATATGCAAGTTAATTAATTAGTCCTTTTTCTTACTGCACCATTTTCATGACATAAAGATTAACTGAAAATCAAACTATCATATGATTTTGACACTGAAAACAGAATACACAAACTGTCAAGGCACTAAGTAGTTGCTTTTTCTTTCAAAATATATAGTAAGACAGATGGAGAAGTATTTCCTTGAGGTCTCAACAGAGTTTGGAGGGCAAATGCTTTGAAATTATAGGTCTTGTTGTGTCAGCATTGAGCCAAGATTTTGAATAAACCAGACATTCATATTCTATAGTATATTTATTGTATTTTATTTTTATAACTTTCACATGCTGTGATATATAAGTCATAGGAGAGGTTCCCTGATTGCCAAGGTCTAAGAAGGGTGTTATTTGGCCCTTTTTCCTTCATCCCTATTCCTGATTCCTAAAGATACAGAGAAAATAGAGCACCGCAGTGAGTGGAAGGAAAATCATAGTTCCTTTCTTCACCCCAAGTCCATAAAGTGACAGACTTGGCTGATAATTGGAGAATATAGTTGGAAGAACATGGGAGTGTTTTGTTACTAAGGGGCAGGAAAGAACACATAAGAAGTTGTGTGTCATAGCAGGAAATGGCGCACTGCAAAGATCTTCTAAAGCTTTTTTGAAGAATCCAGTAATGAACCCCACCAAATAGCCAATATTTGTATACCTGCATTTGGACATATTGCATTTGATTAGCAGAAAAGAAATGTAAATAGCCATTACAAACTAAAATCAAAACCAAACAAAACACATATTTGACTTTTTTCTTCTCATTCTTGCTCCTGTGACCCTAACTCTTCAACCCTAAAAGGGAAAGAAGCAGAAGGGATAAGAAAAGGAGTAATGACAGAACTCAGAAACCATAAGGTCATGGGCCCTCTTTCCTCCCACTGATCTTGGATCCACAATCAGATAGACTTTGAGGAAAGGCAGAACCTTAAAGTTGAAATTATGTTTATAGCTGTGATTTAACCAAAATGTAATATATAAATATTTTTTTATAAATACTTTTTTAAAAATAAAAATAAAATCATGCCATTTGCTCAATACCATTAAGTATTGGGAAATAATGTTTGAATATATTAATTGTAGAAAATTATTTTTAAAATGTTTTATTTTATTTAAATTCAATTAATTAATATATAGTGTATTATTTGTTTCAGGGGTAAAGTTCACTGATTCATAGTTGTATATAACACCCAATGCTTATTACATCTTGTGCCCTCCTATGGCTGTAACTGTTATCAATCCCTCATCTCCCTCTCCTCCAGCAACCCTCAATTTGTTTCTTAGGGTTAAGAGTCTTTTAGGGTTTATTTCCTTTTCTGATTTTGTTTTGTTTTATTTTTCCCTCCTTTCTCCTGTGTTTCTCTGAGAAAAAAACTTTTTCTTTGTGTACCTTTTTAAGTCCAGTGCATTCAATAAAATAGTTACATAGTTTGCAAATTTTCTGACTAGTAGTCTTTTCTCAATGTTTAACTCTTATAACAGTGATATAATAAACAACCTCATTATTCATTTACAATGTAGTTCCCTCAATATCTCCTTGGAATATATTATCATAAATGTGAGACATATGAAATGTCAAATTGTACTTCCTTAAAATGTATAATGAACTAACCCCCAAAATCTATTTGCTTTTCATAATTTTAGGACAACCCTTTTATTTATCCAAATTCAATTTTCTTTTAAGAAAGGTGAATACAATTTTAATGACTTTTTCATATAGTCCAATTTAGGAGCTTGATGCTAAATATAGAATAGAAACACTTAAAACAAACAAACAAACAAAAACCTGAAGGAGTTAAAGAATGTCTTAAGTTACAAAGAAGTCCATGGTGCTTGCTTTGAGCCATGCTCCAAACAATCATCCTTAAGTTCTAACAATACCTTTAACTGTGACTGACACATCCTAGGGTAACCCCCAATGTGATATAGCTCCCTCTCTTGAGTGGAGGTGACACCAGTACACAGCTTCTAATAAATTAAATATACAATTGAAATGTACTATCACTCTCATGACTGTACCATGCTATACAACAGAAGTGAAAGGATTTCATCATCATCATGACCATCAACACCATCATCCTCAGGTCCAGATGTATTATTATTTTAAATGCTTTACCATAAAGTTATTAAAAATAGCTTGTAGGGACGCCTGGGTGGCTCAGTTGGTTAAGCAGCTGCCTTCGGCTCAGGTCATGATCCCAGCGTCCTGGGATCAAGTCCCACATCGGGCTCCTTGCTCCGCAGGGAGCCTGCTTCTCCCTCTGACTCTGCCTTCCACTCTGTCTGCCTGTGCTCGCTCTCACTCTCTCTCTCTTACAAATAAATAAATAAAATCTTTAAAAAAAAAAAATAAAAAAAAAATAAAAATAGCTTGTATATGTCATTTGTATAATGAAATATTTTCTTTATATACTGAACATTACTTCTATGAAGTCTTTGATGTTAAGAATGCTATCTATGGTCAAGCACTTGTAAATTATTGTGCAAATCATTTTTTAAGTAAAGAATTTAGATAGAGATGAAATAAAGGAATGTAATCATGGATCTGTTTTCCTATGATCTCTGTTCTTCTGATTCCCATTACTCTTCCATTACTCACGATGCTCTTTATTTATCTGTCTCTGCACTTAAGACATGTTTTATAGTTATCCTTTTTATGTATTCCTCATTATCTCTCTGAAATAGTTTGTCAGCTTCATTAGACTGATGTAAAATAGTTGAATTAACCTTGCTTGGAGTTTTGGAAACTTTTCCAATTATACATTGTTACTATGTTGTTAAAAGAGAGAAATTACATAGTTAAGTAACATCACTTGTAAAAGGTAGAGTAACATCTCACATTCAAACAAGTCAATTAAATAATAATGGAGCGATGGGTAAGATTATATGAATGCAAGGTAAAAAGATTAAGCCAAGTATTCTGTATTTCTCTTAGCAAAGCTCACTATCTGGTGGAAAGACAAACATGAAACAACAAAAATGTTCATCCACCAACATTCTGTTCTGTAAC
This sequence comes from Mustela nigripes, assembly GCF_022355385.1. Taxonomy (NCBI): domain Eukaryota; kingdom Metazoa; phylum Chordata; class Mammalia; order Carnivora; family Mustelidae; genus Mustela; species Mustela nigripes. Next base: position 226,170,802 of record NC_081557.1, on the reverse strand, counting down.
AAAATAAGATTATATAATTTTTTAAACATATTCTATCGTTACTCTAGAAATGTCCATGGTGGGCAGTCCAAACCTGATAAAAAATTCTCAAGGAAGAAGTTGCTGTGGCTGATATCGAAGAGGTTACTGCCTATGTTCTCCTCTAGGATTCTGATGGATTCCTGTCTCATGTTGAGATCTTTTATCCATTTTGAGTTTATCTTTGTGTACGGTGTAAGAGAATGGTCGAGTTTCATTCTTCTGCATATAGCTGTCCAGTTTTCCCAGCACCATTTATTGAAGAGACTGTCTTTTTTCCATTGTATAATTTTTTCTGTTTGTCAAAGATTAATTGACCATAGAGTTGAGGGTCCATATCTGGGTTCTCTACTCTGTTCCACTGCTCTATGTGTCTGTTTTTATTCCAGTACCGTGCTGTCTTGGTGATCACGGCTTTGTAGTAAAGCTTGAAATCAGGTAATGTGAAGCCCCCAGTTTTATTTTTGTTTTTCAACATTTCCTTAGCAATTCGGGGTCTCTTCTGATTCCATACAAATTTTAGGATTATTTGGTCCAGCTCTTTGAAAAATACCAGTGGAATTTTGATCAGAATAGCATTAAAACTTCTTTCAAGATATGTCTCCAAAGACAAAGGAAACAAAAGCGAAGATGAACTTTTGGGACTTCATTAAGACCAAAAGCTTCTGCACAGCAAAGGAAATGGTGAAAAAAACAAAGAGGCAACCCATGGAATGGGAGAAGATATTTGCAAATGACAGTAGAGACAAAAGGTTGATATCCAGGATCTATAAAGAACTCCTCAAACTCAACACACACAAAACAGACAATCATATCAAAAAATGGGCAGAAGATATGAACAGACACTTCTCCAATGAAGGCATACAAATGGCTATCAGACACATGAAAAAATGTTCATCATCACTAGCCATCAGGGAGATTCAAATTAAAACCACATTGAGATACCACCTTACACCAGTTAGAATGGTCAAAATTAGCAAGACAGGAAACAACATGTGTTGGAGAGGATGTGGAGAAAGGAGAACCCTCTTACACTGTTAGTAGGAATGCAAGTTGCTGCAGCCACTTTGGAGAACAATGTGGAGATTCCTCAAGAAATTAAAAATAGAGCTTCCTTATGACCCTGCCATTGCACTCCTGAGTATTTACCCCAAAGATACAGATGTAGAGAAAAGAAGGGCCATCTGTACCCCAATGTTTATAGCAGCAATGGCCATGGTTGCCAAACTGTGGAAAGAACCAAGATGCCCTTCAATGGACGAATGGATAAGGAAGATGTGGTCCATATACACTATGGAGTATTATGCCTTCATCAGAAAGGATGAATACCCAACTTTTGTAGCAACATGGACAGGACTGAAAGAGATTATGCTGAGTGAAATAAGTCAAGCAGAGAGAGTCAACTGTCATATGGTTTCACTTATTTGTGGAGCATAACAAATAGCATGAAGGACAAGGGGAAATAGAGAGGAGAAGGAAGTTGAGGGAAATTGGAAGGGGAGGTGAACCATGAGAGACTATGGACTCTGAAAAACAATCTGAGGGTTTTGAAGGGGCGGAGGGTTGAAGGCTGGGGGATCCAGGTGGTGGGTATTGGAGAGGGTATGGATTGCATGGAGCACTGGGTGTGGTGCAAAAATAATGAATACTGTTACACTGAAAAAATAAAAAACTAAAAAACAAATTCTCAAGGAAAAAATAGTTTATCTTCACTTGATAGATTTAAAAAATTAAATTAAAATTGTCTTTTTGACTATTTGTTTAAAAGGGTTAGTTAGCATTCATTTTCATCCAACATTTTAAGTTGAAGAAAAACAGTTGCATAATGGTCAATCAATATAAAATATTTTTAAAATAAATTTTCTGTATTTCATCCATTACTTAACATCCCTTTGTAAACCTCAAGTCTAAAATAAAATCTGAAACGACTTTTATAGTAACTAGTCCTCCTGATGACTTAGCCATCAATATTCTAAGAAACTAAGAAGAAAAAAGAAAAAAAGTGTCTACAATAAGAGAATAAGTAGGGACGCCTAGGCGGCTCAGTTGTTAAGCATCTGCCTTATGCTCAGGACATGATCCCCGGATCCTGGGATGGAGTCCCTCATTGGTCTCCTTGCTCAGCAGGGACCCTGCTTCTCCCTCTGCCTGCTCTGCCTGTTCTGCCTGCAGGTCTCCATGCTTCTGCTCTCTCTCTGACATTTCTGGGGAAGTATTTTTAAATTCTGTATAGGTTGTTCACCTTACATCTTCTGATTTTCTTCAGAAAAAAAACACATTTGATAATGTAAAGAGGTTTTTCTATATACACGGAGGGTTGTTACAGAGAAAGACATCCTGGGATGGCAAGGAGGAAGGAAGTACAGTCAGTTTCTATTTAAATGAGGTCTCTGTTTTTCTGCTTGCCCATATAAAAATCTCATGAGTGTCAGTTACACTTTTAATGAGATTTCACTGCTATGAAGAGAAGAATAGTTAATGAGAACTAAGTAAAATCAGACTCAGTGCTTAATATTAATTCCTATAAGGGGTTAAAAAAGGGCCAGGTACTTGACTTGGAATCAACAGATCAGGACACATTTCTTTCTCTACTATTAACTCAGTGTGACCTTCAGTTACAGATTTAGCCCCTTTGATTCCATGTTCAATTCAATTTAACCAATATTTCATGGTAAAGTTAGAAATTATATATTGTGTTCTTGGCTTCCATAAGAGGCAGTTTGTAGTCCTTAACACTAAGAAAAATATATTGTAATCACATAAGCATGAGAAACAGGTAAACCTAGAATAAGTAGTAACTCTAAAATTAGTTAAAAAAAAATCAAAATAGCATGTGCAAATTCCCCAAAGTGAGAATACATCTGTTCACAAGAATGAACAAGAGAGCCAGTGTTGCTGGAGATACCTGAGTGAGGAAGAGGACTGGGAAGGAAGGTATGAGAAGCAAATAGCATCAGCTCATATTGGTACACTTTGGACATTATTTAAATATTGTCTTTTTTGTTTGCTTTTTTTGCAGAGTGAGACTGTAATGTAATTGAAGGCTGCAAAAGAATAGCGATATCTGATTAAGTCTTAGCCTCATTGTTTTTCTCCCCCCAAATGAATAGATTCAAAAGAATATTTATTAAAAGGCTACTTTAATAACCTAGGTAAGAGACAGTAGTAGCTTGACCAGCATTTGTCAGAAGAGGTGGCTGTGAAATTTGGTCAAATCCAGAATTCATCTGGAAAGAGGATGGCAGAGTTTGTGGATAGAATTGATGACCTTTTTGAGAGAGGAATCAAGAATACCTTCAAGCTTTTTTTTTTTTTTTTTGATCTGAGATATTAGAAGAATGAGGTAGCCAATAATTGAGATGGGGGAAACTATGGGAATATTCTTGCTTCCATAAACCAAAAAAAATATTTCAGAAAGGGAAAAATAAAGATTAGTATAGAAAAGAAGATTTTAGGCAGAGAGAAAAATAGAATAAACATGGAATACAGGGTAGCATGGTAGGAAAGATAAGAGCTCAGCTTATTTTACTCCTAAGTGAGCTGTTATGTCAAGAATACATAATGCATGTGGAATCACATTATCTGATACTGATAACACATTATGAAAAACTTAGAATATTTGCTAAGGATTTCCCAGTTTTTGAAAGTAACTAAAAGCAATGGGCTTTTTGAACAAGAAAGTCATGATTAGAATTTCAGAAACAACATCCTTGTCTACTCTATCTGGAAGAGGCCAAACATTTCCTCTGACTAGTATTCTAAAAGTTGAATGATACAGTAAAATAGTATACATATATTTAAAGATTCATATAGACTGATAAATTGACTACCTGTTTGCATTCTAATCAACAATGTATACATAGCATTATTATATACATATCAATGTATACATAGTATCATTAGATAAAAAATACCTCTAACTCCCATTTGAAGGTAAATAATTTAAATGTCATTGCAACTGAGCACCAGTGCAGAACGAATATATCTGAATTGGACACTTTTATTCCTTTTTTTGTAAAATGTTTTGATACATACTTTATTTTCTGCTGCTGTGATTAATCATTTTCCTCCAAATATATTATACATATTGCACATACTGTCTGATTTATTTTTTTCCTTTTAATATTTTAGGAGTTCCTAGTCACGCCTATTAATTTGTTGCTGGGGGTTTTCTGTCTTTAGTTTCATATTTACGATTATTAAAATGGACACATGCATAATAAGAATAATATCTGTGGACCTGGGTTGTCTATCTACACTCTTATCTTGGGTAGCTCTCTTTCTCAACACATGAAAATAAGACCAGCTGTAGGCAAGTTAGCCACTTGCTTGCTATGATAGAATAAAAGGAAAAGAATCAGGGACAAGTTATAAGATTCTATTCATGTCAAAATAATGAGGGCTTTACTCTGAGTGTTAAGAGCTACAGCCAAAATCCCTTATTATTTACAGATTAGTCATCTGACTTTGGACTAGGGCCAAATGCCACTGCAATAAGAATGGAAAACTTCTATATTTCCATTCTTTCAATTAAATCTTTTGAGTGTCTTCAGCACTCATTTGCTGAGTCGAAAATATCTGAGCTCCCATGCTGTGTCACTTAGATTGAGTGGGACATGAAGACTAACAAATCAATTATTGAGGCAACCAGTATTATAAAAAGAATTTTAAGTACCTTATAGAAAGATATTGACCTTTTCCCAACATGAGCATTTTACTAATAGCTGGGTCCATCCAAAACCTACCTCATTTGAGAAAATATAATAATTGACCTAAAACCCAAATAGAACCTGTAGATAAATAACAAGAAAAAGAAAACAAAAGGTAGAGATAATAAGAAAAGGGAAGGGAAAGAAAGGAGACACAAAAATGTTGGCTGATAAGCAATAAAAAAAAAAAAAAAAATGGTGCCCTTAAGCAGATGGAGTCTTTGACAAAATACCAATATAAATTGAAAAAAATCAATAAAACCTTAATCAATTCCCATTGTACAATAAGAGTACAATGCAGAGACCAAAAACTATATTAAAGAGATGAAATACGAACAATAGAATTCAAGAAATAACTAGAAAGAAATTATAATGCTATGAAAAAATTAATGGTAAGATAGAAACTGCTCAATGAAGAAGAAATGAGCAAAGCTGAAAAGATCAAAGTTCAAACACAGATCTAATAAAAGAAAGGCTTGATTTGGAAGAGAGGTAAAGAATATCTTTCACCTTCCTATACAGTTTCTTCTAATTTTTTAATACATAATTAAAGTGTTGTCTATGAAATAACAAGTAATACTTAAAAATCCAAGAATTATTGATACAAAAATGTCAACAATGAAACATTTTGCAGTAATGGTAATGTTCATGAAAGTTAAGCAAATTTTAGCAACTAAACAAAATTTCAAATTACTTTGTAAAGAGAAAATCGAATAACCAGATTTTCTTTAATCCAGAGTAAAACTGAGTTACAGAGAAATGCCTACAAAAGTACACTCTCCACAACAACCCCCTTGAAAAAAGAAGGGATAGTAAGAAAAGAAAGAAGGAAGGGAAGAATTCTTTAAAAAACACCAGAAGAAATATAATTAGAGAAAAAAACCCACAAAACATATAATAAAATTTTAAAAGAAAGTAAAAAACAAAAAATTATGACAAAAGATGACAGTATAAAGTATGAAAGAATGCCAGAATGCCAACCAGATATATCTGTGACAACAATGGGTATAACTGGGCTAATCCCTCCCAAAAAGAAAAGGACAAGTCGGTTATAAAGAAAACCTGCTCATATGTTACATTAAGAGAGAAAGTGTGTGAGCAGGGGGACAGGGGCAGAGGGGGAGGGAGAGAGAGAAGCTTAAACAGGCTCCACCCAGCACAGAGCCCGATTTGGGGTATGATCTCATAACGTTGAGATCATGACCTGACCCAAAATCAAGAGCTGGACACTTAACCAACTAAGCCACCAGGTGCCACATAAGTATTTAACTTTTAATTAAAAAGTATATAACCCAACAGCAGAAATCCTAAAATATTTATGATCTATAAAATTTAGCATCATATGTTATGATTAAAACCTGTAAGATGGAGCTGGGCATTGCAAGGTGTATCTTAGGTATCATTTTGACAGAGCCCCATTTACTCATCACCCCAGTGGGCTTCAGCCAGATTAAACTGGATCCCAGTAAGAGTAGCAGATACATCTCCATTTATAAAACTGACTCCCTACCCCCAGAAAAGACTACTTTCTTCTTGTTAAAAAGAACTTTTGTTGTACCAACCACCACATAGAAGGTGCTCAGTAAATAATTATAGCACTCCTATTCTCAGTTCAAGGAACTGAGGAAAAAACAAACAAACAAACAAAAACAACAACAACAAAAAAGAAAATGAAACACATTTTTTGGACAGGTGAATAGAGGACTTCGGTGCATAGTTATTTAAAAAAAAAAACCTATAAGAATTTGTGGGAACATAGAAAACATTAACAGAAGGAAAATTCAGTTCAGCTTTCTCAGCTATCTATCAAGTGAACAAAATTATTTAGACTCTAATAACATAAAAATAAGCTAATTTTATTTTTTATTTATTTAATTTTTTAGGATTAATTAATTTATTTGACAGAAATCACAAGCAGGCAGAGAGGCAGGCAGAGAGAGAGGGGGAGAAGCAGGTTCCCCGCCGAACAAAAAGCCCGACACGGGGCTCAATCCCAGGACCCTGGGATCATGCATGACCTAAACAAGAGGCAGAGGCTTTAACCCACTGAGCCAGGCAGGCGCCCCCAAAATAAGCTAATTTTAATCTTTACTTCTTCATACTCTAAATTCTGAGAGGTTACCATGTATGGGGCCAAATTAGGATTTTATTTGCCTTATTTTAGCTAATTCACTTTTTATTAATATAAAAATCTAGGCTATAAATTTTCCTCTCAATATTGTTATATCTGTATGCTGTGAGCTTTTTATCACAGTTTAAAATTTAAAATCACACAATTTCCAGTTTAATCTTTAGTAATATAATTTATTTGGAATTTATTTCATGGAAGCTTACCAAAGAAATATCAGGCAGAGGTCTAGTAAATTTCCATGTTTTATCATCCATAATCTTCACAGCCTTTTGGTGAATCTCAAAGATACTGAGTAAATCTTTCATCATATTTAATATGTGGTGCATAGAAAAAAGTCCTAGAACTTATTTCCAAAAGCCCACTTTTTTATTGTAACATAACACCAATTGGTATGTTTGGCCTTTTTTCATATACTTTACATGATTGGATGAATTGGAATCCAACCTATTTATTTTATGTTAAAAACTTAATTAGGTAAGTGCCTGGTAAGTGAATTTCTTAACACATGTACTTATTATAAAACAGGAACATGCAAAGTATCCTCAGAAAAGTCATCCAAATTGATATTTGCAATTAAATTATTTTCTTCAACTCCAGGGTGTTACTTACAAAAGCGAACTCCAGACTTTTATGGATATTAAATTGGCAACAGAGACAGAAAAATGTTAGCCCTATGTGACTGGATTCATAGTAAGAACTATGGCTGTCAGATATTTCTAACAGTTTTATTTTGACTGGTAAGTTTTTTTAAAAACAAAGTGTTACTGGGCTTTAATTATTATTTCTGTAATAGGAAGTTACATGATAGATATCTGAATCAAACTTCAATTTGGAGGTATCTCCCTCCACCTTTATCAGATTTTCTTACTTAAATCTTTATTTACTGTCCCTCCCCCCAAGTATTCTATTATCTGTAACAGAGTCATCACTATTCAAATGCTCCCAGAGGTCCTTGAATTTGTGTAACAGAAAAGAAAATACTGCTTCAATTTGACAAGTTTAACATAGAATAAATTGAAATTGAAATATATATTGTAGCTACCTTCTTTTGAGGTGTGAATTAGAGAATTTGTTCATCCTGTGAAGATAATTATTATAGGAAAAAGTATTTTTTTTATAAAAATAATTTCCAGATAAGTGTAGTAGCCTGTTTGGAAAAGGAAATGAAGGGGCACCTGCATGGCTCAATCAATTAAGCATTCAACTCTTGATTTTTGGGTCATGTTGTGATCTCAGGGTTGTGAGATCCATCCCCGCATTGGGGTCCATGTTGGGTGTAAAACCTGCTCTCCCTCTCCCTTTGTCATTCCCCTGTTCACTCGCTCTCTCGCTCTAAAAAAAAAAAAAAAAAAGGAGGGGGGATACCATCTTGTCTATTTGTATAACTGCTATGATTATCATAGACAACTATCATAGACAACTATGATTAGTTGTCTATTCAACTTCTGCTTTAATAAAATGTCATTACCTCTAATAGTCACGATCAGGTCTTTCAATATAGGATATTGTCTATCCCATGACTTTAAATTTTCACATCTTCATGACTGCATGTGTGTGTCAGAATTGGGCAAGGCTTTGGAATCTCTCTCATCACTCCGAACTCAAATTTCAAAATAAAATGTAATAATAATAATAATAATAATAATAATTTTAAACAATTTAAAAATGTAAAAAAACAACAACAAAAAACCCCACTCAAATGGAAAAGTATAATCCATGCTGCTAAACAGTACAGAAGCTACATTAGAGGCTGTGTATACTCTTCTTTGGATTTTTTTCTTTTAGTTTTGTTCTAGAAATTCTAAATATACAGTTGTGAAACCAGAGTGAATTCATGGGGTCCTTAGAACAATTTCTGAATCCATTCCCAGGTGATTATTCTGGAGAAGAAATGAAGACCCTATAAAGAGGCTTCTCTGTCTTCTCTTTCTTTCCCATTAATGGGACTTGCTTGGAATCATAGTTTCTAGATAGAACAATCTTCTGAAACAAAAATCCAGTGATTTTCCACTTTGAAGACAAAATACAGGATAAAAAGGGGCACTGAAGTTATGCTTTAGTGGTCTTAGAAGTCTGAATCCCTTTTATTCAGATAAGACTTTTCTTGTTTCCACGACCTCCCTCAGATTTGTCTCTTCACATTCATTCTGTTGTCAATTACTATTATTATTATTATTTAGAGTTTTCCTTCATAGTATTTTCCTTGTTGTCTGGTGTAAGAGATCTAATCACATGCCATTTTTCATGCATATTGCTATCATGGGGATCATAGTCCCCTGTAAATTTTTCATAAAGATTTTGAAAAATCATCAGATTTTGTAACTTGTAACCTTAAGGAATTAAAGTCATTTTGAAATTTAAATCTCTTATGGTCCCATAAGATAAATTGCTATAAAGTTACTGGGTCAGGTTTGAATTTAGGGGGAAAAATATACACACATACACACACACACACACACACACACATATATATATGTATATATATATATACACACACATATTATATATATATATATTATATATACATATATGTATATATAGTCTCCAACTCAATTTTCCTGGCCAGAATAAAAGAAATAAAAGAAAAAAAGCAGGTATTTAAAGGGACATGTCAAAATTGAAAAATAAGCACAACCTAGCATCAGGAAAAGGCATTAAGATTTCTTAGTTAAAAGCTATATTCTGTCTCTTCTTTTCATTTCCTGTGTAACCTTGGTTAAGTAATTTAACCTGTAGTTAAATCGTTTTATTGGCCAAAACAGAAATATATCTCAGGAGGAAATATACACTGCTCTAGTATGTTTCAGCTATCAAAGGACATGGAACATCAATTTATACCATCTATAATTTTATATGTCATTTAAAATTTTTAAATCACAAGTCAATCTTGTTTTCTTTCAAAAATAAAATATGATCTGTTTCTTTGGAATTACAATGACTGAATCTTCAAATAGGAGAGGAGAATTAGAACTTGTACCAAATCATTTTTATGCTTTTCCTAGTCAGATGTCAAAGAGATAATGTCATTCATGAGAAAACTGAAAGAAAGAAGGAGAAAGACATAAGAGTGGATTGAGATACTATATATCCAAAGATTTCTGAGAGAGAGAGAAAAATAAAAAAGATAACAGATTTTATACTGAAATTATCTCTCTGTTGTGCAAATACCTCATTTCTTATAAGAAAAAAACTGTACTTTCTCTTTATTCATATGAAATAAATTTGTTACCTCAAAGTCTTCATTATATGTTGATCATTTCAAAAACCAAATTTAGAAAGATATTTCTTAGACAATAGTTTAATTAATCCAATTGACATACCCATGTTAAACACTGAGGGTAGAATATTTAGAGCAGAAAAATGCAATATTAAACAAAAGGATTTACATAATCTTGGGCACAGATGCCAGATTTTAAAAAGCCAACATCACCTTTCATAAGGTGCAAGGTACCTTTACAAAGAATCGTTTATTAAAACCAAAGTACTATTTCAATAAAGTATTAAGATTGCTGCATAGAATGCCCTGTAGGCAGCACTCTGAAATAATAGTGAATTGCTATTCTAATCCACAATGGAACATTTTAATAAGTGTGATAAATGACTCACAGAGAGCTTCAGATTTCAATGTCAGTGGAATTAGAATCAGGCAAAGGCTGGCCCTGGGTGATGGATGTAGAGAATTTTTGTGGTAAACACTTTGCAATGTCAGGACAATACCAGCTTATGGAACACTCAGAGGTTAAATTCATGTCCATTTGTCAACTTGCTGCCTGAGGGTAAAAATGCAGACAGAAAACCAGTCTTACTTTAACTGGTAATATAGTTCCTCACATTCTATAATACTTCAAAATGATACAAAGCAAATAAATTAAAGATACAATGAATAGAGGTAAATCACTTGACACTTAGAGAGGCAGCCTTAGTAATATTATGGATTGAAAAGATACGTTGTGATCAACTGGGCTGATAGCCTTGACAGTTTTTTTCTCCTTTTTAAAAACATATGTTTCTTTCTTTAGGTGCCCAAGCTTTAGGAGGATATAAATGTATATATAATGCTTCTTCTTCTTTTAAATTTTCTAAACAGATGCAAATCATGTACAGATGAAATTTTCTATGATTATTTTAACTTGAAATATAGATTCAGAAGAAGGATATTATGAGATTTTAAAACATTTATGACATTATACAGAATAGTATATTATTGTACTCCAATGTTCAAATAAAAGAAAAGCTTGACCTAGTACATTATTACCATCAATGGTTTTCTTGCAAATTATTTTAAATGTTCCCAAAGGAGACAAGCATTTGATTTATGCTTCAAGTTTTCTAAACTAACCTTTTCCTCACTTTTTTTTTAGTATGCAGCCTATCGTGCAGAAGTGCTAATATATACAGTACTTTGTCATCAATATAATAGGTCTTCATGAAACTTAACAAGGAGAAATCTAGAGGGCTAAAGCAAAAGTAGACCCAGTGGGGGTAAATATAACAAGTATTTTCTTAAATTCTGTTATCATAAAACCATAGACCCAAACAAATTGCAAAGACATTATAAGGCAAAATATTTTACATTTATAAATAAAATCCACTAAAAATTACCAAATTAAGTTAACTCTGAAATACTCTTTAGATTCAGTTTTCAAGTGGTTTTTGGTGATTGCCAAGCAACTGAGGCAATACTATTTAAAGATTAATATGTGGAGAATCACTAGAGATCTTAGTCAAATAAAGATTGTTATGTAGCAGGTATGCCATGAAGAGCCTTAGGGGTTGAATTCCTCATAGAATTTCAGGTGAAGTTGTTGCTTCTGCTCTCCAGATAGCACCTCAATGAGCCAAGCACAAAAGACACATCCATGACTTCATCCCAGGCATGCTATATAGGTGTACTTTTGAGGAGTAAAAAGCAACTGTTCCACACCACTCATAATTACATGAATAAATTATATTCTAAATGTTTGGTTCAGTTAGTGTCAAAAGTGACAAAAGTAGGTGTTACAGCCATGGGCATTGACTATGCAATCAGGTATATGGGTTTGATACCCATCTTCACTCTCAACTAGCTGTGGAATTCGTGTCTATGAGTCTCCACCTATGAAGCTAGAATACTAGTAAGTTACTCCATTCAGTATTTAGAATGATTAAAGAAGACAAAGCAGGGGCACCTGGGTGGCTTAGTGGGTTAAAGCCTCTCCCTCCGACTCAGGTCATGATCCCAGGGTCCTGGGATCGAGCCCCGTGTTGGGCTCTCTGCTTGACAGGGAGCCTGCTTCCCCCAACCCCCTGCCCGCCTCTCTGCCTACTAGTGATCTCTCTTGCTGTGTCAAATAAATAAACAAAATCTTAAAAAAAAAAAAAAAGCATATAAAACACTTAGAATAATTCCTGGCATTTTATAAACCCCTAATAATTTTTATGTGTATTAAGAGATGAAAGTTACTGACCCAGAGCCAGAAAACCTGGATTTTAATTTTAACTCTTTCATTGAAAGATTAAGATACCCTCTTACACTGTTGGTGGGAATGCAAGTTGGTGCAGCCTCTTTGGAGTACAGTGTGGAGATTCCTCAAGAAATTAAAAATAGAACTTCCCGATGACCTTGCAATTGCACTGCTGGGTATTTACCCCAAAGATACAGATGTCATGAAAAGAAGGGCCATCTGTACCCCAATGTTTATAACAGCAATGGCCACGGTCGCCAAACTGTGGAAAGAACCAAGATGCCCTTCAACGGATGAATGGATAAGGAAGATGTGGTCCATATACACTATGGAGTATTAAGCCTCCATCAGAAAGGACGAATACTCAACTTTTGTAGTAACATGGACGGGACTGGAAGAGATTATGCTGAGTGAAATAAGTCAAGCAGAGAGAGTCAACTATCATATGGTTTCACTTATTTGTGGAGCATAACAAATAGCATGGAGGACATGGGAAGTTAGAGAGGAGAAGGGAATTGGGGGAAATTGGAAGGGGAGGTGAATCATGAGAGACTATGGACTCTGAAAAACAATCTGATGGTTTTGAAGGGGCAGGGGGTGGGAAGTCGGGGTACCAGGTGGTGGGTATTGGAGAGGGCATGGATTGCATGGAGCACTGGGTGTGGTGCAAAAATAATGAATACTGTTACGCTGAAAATAAAAAATAAATTTAACAAAATTTTAATAAAAAAATAAAGATTAAGATACCCTTAACCCTTTAAAATGATTTAAACTTTCTGATCCCAGTTTCGTCCTATATGAAATGGGAATAACTAAATATATTTCCAAGGACTGCTAAGATTATTAGGACAATACATATGAAAATACTTTTGAGCCCTAAAAATCATACAGCTTAAAAGTATAAATTGTACTCTTCGAGTATTTAAGTCTTTTAAAAACAGTTTAAGTTCACCAAATAGTGATAGGTATTCAACAGCAAACAAGTAACTTTCTTGATATACTTTTTATTTATTTATTTTTAATCTCACCCTTGTCAGAGTTCCCCAAGAATATTTTGCAAGGTGTGGACAAACGAAAAACTGGTGAGTTCTACATATATTTTATTGCTGATTAGAAATTAAAATAAAAGTGGAAAGATACACAATTTTTCCTGCCCTTGAATAATAATACGTCAGTGCTAGTAATACTCTCTGTCTCTTTGCATGCTTAGAGAAATATAATGTATTTTATTTGGGAAAAGAAAAGGAATCAACTCTGTCATACTTGAGCTCTGACAAAGGAGACACTCTGTAAATAGCTGTTAAAGAATGAATTCAAAGTGATACTTTATCCTAATTCTGTGTCTCTCTTGTGATATATCCTTAAAAGTATACTCAGTCTCTTTATTCCTGAGAGTCAATCTAAAATGGCATTATCAGTGTAGAACTTGCTCCTTGGAAACATAACAGTGAACTGTGAGAATTAACCAAAATGATGACAGGTGAGCGTTTCGAACTGCTTCTTCAAGAAATGTTCCATAGAAACACAAACCTCTCAAGGCATTTAAAAAGTTCTTTTCAAAGTGGAGAAAAATATAGCTGAGAGAGAGAGAGGTTGGTAGTGAGGAAAAAGGAAGATCAAAAAGGAGGGAGGTGAGAGAACACAGGTTAAAGCCTCCTCCATTTCACAGAAGTAGCACCAGTCAAGCACACCCCTCTCTCTTCTGGATGCAGCAAGAGGTCTCATATTGTGTCAGCATTCGTGATGTGAAAAGGGGATGATCACTAAACTGATTAAACACAAATAAGCAGGAATTCTGGACACCCATAGGTTAAAGCTTAAAGATTACAAAGGGAGGCTGGAAATAATAAGTCCATTTGGGAAACTGAAAGTTAGTGCACCAAAGAAACACCACAGTGGCAAAATTGAACTAATGTGATTCCAAAATCAATAGTGTGATTTTATTTTTATTTTTTAAAAGACTTTATTTATTCATTTGGGAGAGACAGAGAACAGGAGCAGGGGAAGGGGTAGAGGGAGACCAAGAGGGAGAAGCAGACTCCCTGCTAAGCATGGAGCCTGATAAAGGCTCAATGTGCGTTTCCAACAGGGAAACAGGACCCTGAGATCATGACTTCAGCCAAAGTCAGATGCTTAACCTAAGTACCCAGGTGCCCCAGTCATGTCATTTTAAATATCAGTGAGTACATCACTAAAAAATCCAAGTACTAGACAATATGGAAAAGGTGCCCACAGTTTAAGATCATTTAATTTGGAAGTTAAGTTATTTGTCTAATTCTAGATATTTTTGTATGTTTTAAATGATAATGGTCATGAAAAATCTAATCAAGAACAAGTTAGGTAGATGATGGCCCAAGTCACTGAGCTATATGTATATGGTGTGAGAAATTAAATTTAAGAAGTCAAGTAATATCTCCAGAAAAATGAAAGCAAGTCTGCATTCAAGATAGGCTAGTAGGCAGTTACTTAGCCACTATCTTAAACTTGCATCCCTTCCTGTTTAATACTGTTTGTAAATACCCTCAAACATTAGGGTTATCACAATGCCTTTTTTGTTTAAAAAAAAATCGCCTAACAATTTTTTTCAAGACACAGTGAATAAAAAAAATAAAATAGTCACAATGTTTACAGAGTTTTTGGAGATTAATATAATAGTATCTGAAAAAATATAAATATGCATATTTTTGATTATCCAAGTTTAATTCTAGGAATATTCTAAGCAATTATTTACATAGATGTGATACATATAGACAAGTTATATTTCTTACAATATTATTTACACAGGTGAAAAAATTCAGTAACCACCTACATGTACCTTAATAAGGACATTATATTATATTGGTAGTAAAGAAGAGCGTGCAGCAAGCTGAAAGATGAGATGACATTTGTACTACTAATGTGATAAGTAATAGAGTGGTGGGGGGAAATTGCTCACAGATCCATGTCTAAAATAGTCATGTCAGAATAAAATGTGTGTGTGTGTGTGTGTATGCTTTGTTTGTAGAAAAAGATCTAGAGATCTGGAATGATACACATAAAATTTCCGTTGCAGTTACTCATGGTGGGAATGGTTAAAGTGGGAAGAAAGCAGGGAGTGACAATGTGATTATTATTTTTATTTTTACTACAGAGTTTTATATTACTTCAATTTTTCTATCCATTACTTTTATAATGAAAATTATGGGTAATTAAAAAAGTTAAACTCTGATGCTGATAATTTTAAAAAACTATATCAGGTTACATGTTTGACATAAGTTGAAAACAATGAATGTAATGATAGATTTATCTAACTAGAATGAAGTGCAAAATGGAACACTTCTTGAAACTCTAAGTAGAAAAATTATGAAACAATAACAAAAATTTTAAAAAAAGGAAAGTAAATAAAATTTTAATTTCACTTATTTTCAGTAAGACAAGTGATCATCCTCAAATGACAATATCAGACTACTCATGACATGAGTAGTCTGATCCTTTCCATTTCTGTCAATGGTTGAATTCTGTATTTACATTAAGTAAATTACATTACTTAATATATAGATTTTTGTGCTTATGTACAAAAAACTTGGTATTTTTTCTAATAGACCTGAGTACACTTGAAATCTTCTCACTCCATTAATAACATTCATTGGTATCAGACTTCTGAGGAGAAATAAACTCTCATGTGCCCAAAGGTATACAATGTTGGGGAGACTAAAGAGACTGCCCATAAAATGTAAACATGGGAATACTACTTATTTGACACAGACTTTGTCTATGCAAATTAATTAGGGGGAAAAAAGGACTATTTTATTTTGAAAGAAAATTATTGGGAAAAAAGATAATCATTGACATCCTAACTTTTTTTCTTGTAAGCTTTTATTTATTTATTTGACAGAGAGAGTGAGAGAAGACAAGCAGGGGGAACAGAGGGAGAAACAGGCTGTCCACCAAGTAGGGAGCTCGATGCAGGGCTTGATCCCAGGACCCCTGGATCATGACCTGAGCACAAGAGAGACACTTAACAACTGAGCCACCCAGGCACCCTGACACCCTAACTTTTTAAAGAAATAAAAAACCTCACATCTCTTGAACAGTGCAATGTAGGATCCTGGGCATCTTGCTTAGCCTTTGTTAATCCATCCCTTTATCATTTCATTAAAAGCCTCTTTCAGGGGCGCCTGGATGGCTCAGCTGGTTTAGAATCTGCCTTCAGCTCAGGTCATGATCTCAGGGTCCTGGGATGGGCCCCACATTGGACTCCCTGCTCAGTAGGGAGTCTGGTTCTCTTTCTACCTCCACACCTCCTCCTGCTTGTGCTCTCTTCTCAAATAAATAAATAAAATCTTTAGAAAATGTCCCTCTTTCGATATATGTATGGACTACAGTATGTTACTCTGTTAATAATATATTTTTATAGATTTCACAACTAAATATCATAGTGTTTATAGAAAAAAAAAATGTTTCTCCACTGGTGAGTAAAGCTTTCAGTGAAAGTCCAGAGTATGATTGCAGTTACACATTTTTTCCATATTCCATGTTTTCCTACTGGGAGGTTCTGTGAAATCAGCTCCTGAAAATTCTTTCCTTTCTCAACATTGTGAATTCAAATTCTCTGTCCCTCTCTCCCTCTGTCTGTCCTGCACCATCCTCCATGACTCCTTGTACCAGTCAATGATTTTCTAATGTTTCTTGCTCCATAAGCATTTGTATTTCATGGAAAGAATTTCACATCTCCAGAATAAAGCAGATAGAATTCCTAGCTAAATATAAGTGAGAAAGAAATAAATATTTATGATTTTCATTGATGTGGCTATAATTAAAGAAAAGATTTATAACATCATCAATTCTTTTATAAATAAAAGTTTATTTTTTTGGACCACTTTAATATAAATTAATGTTGAGAGTCATGTTTATAAATGTTTTGTGATGATTAGTTGTAAGACTGTGCCATTTCCCTTTTGAATAGTCACTTACCATTCCCATCAGATCAACTTAGAATAAGCATATTCAAAAGGAACTGAATATTTAGGAATTGCTATTCTGAAATACATTCTGTTAAGAAAATGTATATGCACATCATACAATATCAGAATGTGTCTAAAAAGCCAAATTAAAAATAATAAGCTTCCATAGAAAAGTAAGGATGTCCAAACTATTTGTATGATATTGGCCACTCAATTCTCTTGAATTACCTAGCATATTAATTTATGAATTCTTTCTGAAGAATTATTGGTTGATTTTTTTATACTAGTCACTCATTTATTTATTCATCAGTTTGAACAAATATATTAAATACTTCTGTGACTTTAGTTTCATTCTTCTGATTTCTAAAAATTGATAAAAGCCTAATTTAAAATTGCATGTATTTCTGATGGGAGGTACTATATACATTTTTCATATGATAGAGATGAAATATATGATGATTATGTTAAATACTAGGTAGTGCTTAATGTAAAAGTAACAATTTTTATGAGTTTGACCTTCAGAAAACCCACCAGATTCTCAGGGTGAATATCTGAGGAAAATCTTCTAAAGTTTCAGGCACAGATAAAGGAAAACAGCCATTCTGAAATAAGCCCAGAGTATTCTGTTCTCCTTAACAAATGTCTGCATCAATGGAAACTATTTTATCACAGTCTAACTGACTTGGGTAAGGGAAGTACCCACCTCTAGCTCCCATCTTGCCTACCTGTCTCACCTAACAAGAAAAAAAACCCGAGAAACAATTGTGAAGGTTAGAGCTCAGAGGTACAGATCTAATAATAGACTGAGACCGAATCTTAGGATTAAAGTAAACTTCTTATCCGAATCCTTATTAACACATGCTTGTTTAGAAAATTCCAAAAAATTAACCAAAAGTGACTTAAGCTAATAAGCAATTATAGCAATGTTGTGGGATATAAGAATAATATAAAAAGTCAACTACTTCTTTTATATACAGTAAACAATTAGAATTCGAAATTTTAAAAAAAAGTAACACTATTTATAGTAGTATCAAGAACTGAAATACTGGGCACCTGGGTGGCTCAGTGGGTTAAAGCCTCTGCCTTCAGCTCAGGTCATGATCCCAAGGTCCTGGGATCAGCCCCCACATTGGGTTCTCTACTCAGTGGGGAGCCTGCTTCCCCTCTCTCTCTGTCTGCCTCTCTGCCTACTTGTGAGCTCTGTCTGTCAAATAAATAAATAAAATCTTAAAAACAAACAAACAAACAAACCGAAATATTTAAGTATAAATCTAATGAAATATATCAATATCTTTATAAGGGAAACTATAAACTATTATAAAAGAAATCAAAGATGTTAATTAATGGAAATATATTCCATATTCATGAACAGGAAGACACAATATTATAAAGATTTCAACTTTTCTCAACCTGCTATACATTCAATACAATCCCAGTCAAATCCCCAGCAAGTTGTTAACAGATATTGATAAAATTTTTTTTTGAGTTTATAAAGAAAGGCAAAAGACCCAGAATAGTCAACACAATACTAAAAAAATAAAGTTGGAGGACTGAAAATACCCAACTTCAAAATTTACCAAAAAGCTACAATAATCGAAACAATGTGATATTAGTGTAATAGTGTAAGAATGAACAAATAGATCAGTAGGTCAGAACAAAGACAATGACAAATACCATGTGATCTCTGACAAAGTAGCAAAATCAATTCAATAGATAAGTAGTCTTTTCAACAAATGGTGCTGGAACAGCTGGATGTTCAGATGATAAAAACAAAAGCAAAACACACACAAACACACACACACACACAAACCTACAAAACCCAAAGAACCTAAACACTTATATTCTTTTAAGGGAAAAAAAAATGGAATTAACCATAGATTTAAATATAAAATTCAAAACTATGAAACTTATAGAAAATAATAGAAATAACACAGAGGACATTGGGAGATGGAGAAGAGAAGTGAGTTGGTGGAAATCGGAGGGGGAGACAAACCATGAGAGACTGTGGACTCTAAGAAACAAACAGGGTTTTGGAGGGGGGTGGGGCTTGGGGAATAAGGTGAGCCTGGTGATGGATATTAAGGAGGACACATATTGCATGGAGCACTGGGTGTGGTGCATAAACAATGAATTTTGGAACACTGAGGAAAAAATACAATAATAACACAGAAAAGAAAACAATAGGAGAAAATCTACATGATTTAGGATTTGGTAATGCCATTTTACATACAACAGCAAAAGTGAAATCCATACAAGAATAAGAATAAATCCGTACAGTAATAAATTAAAATTTAAAATTTCTGCTCTGAGACACTGATTAGATAAGGAAAAGGTAGTCCACAGATTGCAAGAAAATGTTTGAAAAACCCTTTTTAAATGATTTTATTTATTTATTTGAAAGAGAGAGTAAGGGAGAGAGATAAGTAAGGGAAGGGGCAGAGGGAGAAACACACTCCCTGCTGAGCAGAGAGCCTGATTCGAGGCTCCATTTGGGACTCATTACCAGGTCATTGTGGAGTTTGATCCTAAGAGTCCAGGATCATGACCTGAGCTGACCAGATACCTAACAGATTAAGCCACCCAGGGATCCCTGAAAAACTCTTATCTGCTAAAATACTTGTATACAAAATACACCAAGAATTCTTCAAAGTCAACAATAAGAAAATTAATTAACCAATTAAAAATGAGTAGAAAAAGGGGGTGGCCAAATATCTGAACAGACACCTCATCAAAGAAGATACACAAATAAGTACATAAAATAATGTTTGATATCATGTGCTATTAGAAAATAACAATTTAAAACAATATATATTTTTTTACATCTGTGTACTTTATTTTCTTCATAGATACTCTGTTAAATAAAACATCATTTGTATACAGGCCACAGTATAGTCTCTTCTGTAAAGAGAATTCTTTGCAGAATCAAACTTCTTGTGTTTGTACCATATACAAGTATTTAATTTAATTATCATAATTTAATTATACCTATTAGAATGGTTAAAATTCAAAACATTCAAAATACAGATGATGATGTGGAACAACAGGAACTTCACTAAATGGAATGGTAGAAATGCAAATTGGTACAGCACTATGAAAGAAATTGGAAATTTCTTACAAAATAAAACAGTCTTACCATTTGATCTAGCAATCGTGCTCCTAGGTATTTACCCGAATGAGCTGAAAATGTATGCCCACATGAAAACCTGTACTTAAATATTTAGGGGAGCTTTATTAATAATCACGAAACATTTGAGGTAACCAAGAGGCCCTTTAATATGCAAATGGATAAATAAACTGTGATACATCCTTATGACTGAATATTATTTAGTGGTAAAAGGAACTGAGCTATCAAGCTATGATCAGATATGGAGGAACTTTTAACCAAGAGACTATTCTTGTATAATTCCAGCTTCATGACAGAAAACTCTGAGAAAGACGAAACGGTGAGGTAGAATGAAATCTATGGCTGCCAGGAATTTGAGGAAAAGGAAATACAAATAGGGGAAGCACAGGTGATCTTTAAAGCAGCAAAACTATTCTGTTTGACAGTGTAATGGGGGATATTTCATATTAGGCAATTGTCAAAACCAGCTGGAACTATACAACACAAAGTATAAACTCTAATATACACAAAGAGCTCCTCTCATGTAAACAATGGAACATATTTCCTATATTGTACTTTTCATTTCCATAACTTATTTTATAACTAGAAATTTGTACTTCTTAATCCTCTCCCCCTATAGTGCCCATCCTTCCACTTCGCTTCCTTCTGACAACCAACAGTTTATTCTCTGTATTTAAGTCTGTCTCTGTTTTTCTGTTTGTTTAGGTTTTTTTTGATTCCACACACAAGTGAAAGCATACGGTATTTATTTTTCTCTGACTTAATTGCTTGAGCATAATAACCTCTAGGTCCATCCATATTGTCATGAATGTAAGATTTCATTCTTTTTCATGGCTGAAAATATTCCATTATGTGTGTGTGTGTGTGTGTGTGTGTGTGTGTGTGTGTGTGATATAGTCATGCAAGCATATGTATGCATATATAATGAAATATTATATATGTATGTGTACAAATGTATATGTATATGTGTATATAAACACATACACACACACCATTCCTTATCCATTCTTCTATCAGTGGATACAGTTTGTTTCCTTACCTTGGCTATTGTAAGTGCTGCCGTTGTTCTTTCAGTTATTGGTAATGGAATAGTGAAATTTTGGTTATTGTGACTTCATGTATTCGTGACTCTGGAATTAACTGAATAGACATTTATAATTGTCACATCTTCCTGACTTACTAACTTTTTTTATCATTACAAAATATACTTCTTCCCTAAGAAAATTTATTATCTTAAAGTTTTTCTTTTTAATACTTGTATGCTATTTACTTTACTTTTTTAAAAAATATTTTCCTTTTTTCATGGCTTATCTTTTTCTTTCAATCTATGCATTTCTTTGAATTTAAGTTTTGTTCCTTGTGGACAGTGTATGGTTGGATCTTACTTTTTATCTTGCCTATAAATTTGTACCTATTTTATTGGTTTATTTAGAGATTCATCTTTAAAACAATTAATGTTATAGCTGGATTCAGATTTTCACTTTCAGTCTTTGCTCTCTGTATGTCTTCTATGATTTTGTGTTTCTAGGCCCCCTTGACTATTTGCTTCTGTACTAAATATTTAGTGTCAATTTTAGCTTTTTTAATTATTATTGTTTTTTAAAGATTATATTTATTTGAAGGAGAGACAGAGATAGTGACAGAGACCACAACAGGGTGGAGAGAGAAACAGGCTCCCACTGACCAGGGAGCCAACATGGGCCTCAATCCCAGGATCCTGAGATCATGACCTGGGCTGAGGGCAGATGCTTAACCTAATGAGCTATCTAGGTGTCCCAATTTTAGTTCCTATTTAAAAATTTTATATCTTTGTGAGTTGTTTTTCACGGTTGATCTCATGATTACAATTATTAGTTTATTAAATTCACTTTATATTAATGCTCACTTGGTTCCAGTATAATATATAAACTTTGCTCCAATATAACTCTGATGCTCCATCATTATACTATTATGAGCATATATATTGCAGGGGTGCCTGGAGGGTACAGCATGTTAAGCCTCTGCCTTCAGCTCAGGTCATGATCTCGGGGTCCTGGGATCGAGCCCTGCATTGGGCTCTCTGATCAGCAGGGAGCCTGTTTTCCCTGCTCTGCCTGCCTCTCTGCCTACTTGTGATCTCTCTCTCTCTCTTTCTCTCTGTCAAATAAAAAAATGAATAAACAAACAAAAAACCATATGTATTACATTTCTATGTGATAAAAGTGCAGTAATCAAATGTTATAATTATTTTGTTAAAATATTTACCTTTTAAAGGCATTAGGGAAGGTATGAGAAAAATATACTGTTTCATTTATATTAACTGACTTATTTAGTGTCTATGTTATGCATTATGTTTTCCTGTGACTTGTCTCATAAATTTCCTTTTAGTCTGAAGACTTTCCTGTATAATTTCATATAAGACAGATCTGTTAGGAGTAATTTCCTTCAGTATGTGTTTATCTGTGGGTATTGGAATTTCATTTTTGTTTTTGAAAGATATTTTGCTGGATATACATTTCTGAGTTGACAGTTTTCATTTATTTGCTTGCTTTGAGTATGTCACTTCACTGTCTTCTGGTTTCCATGGTTTTAGATGAAGTCAGCTCTTCATCATATTGTGTCATTCTTCTCCATAGTGAGTCATTTTTCCTTTCCTTTATTCAAAATTTGTCTTTGTCTTTCAAGTTTAACTATGATTTCTTTAGATGTGGGTTTATTCACAATTCTATTGAACAAAATTCTATTAAAACACCAATGTGTTTTATTAAATTCTTGTTATTTATTTAGTTTTCTTTTCTTTTTTAAAAATTCTTTTCTTTTCTCTATCTTCTCTATTACTCTGGAAGTCCCTTCCCATACTTGTCAATAAGGTCGATATCCTATAGCTCTCTAAAAGGTCTGCTAATTTTTCTTCATTCTTTACTTTTTGATCTTTTTGTTGGATAATTTCTGCTGGTCTTTTGTATGTCCACTAATAATATTTCTGTTATCTCAAATTTTCTGTTTAGTTTCCTGTTTTATTTATTTAGTTTTTAGTTAGTTATTGTAATGTTCAACTACAGAATTTCCTTTTTTAAAAATCATTGGTAATCTCTTTATTGGTAATCTCTTTTTGTTGAATCATTATTCTAATACTTTCAGTTCTTAAACATTGTTTTTAGTTTTTAAACATTTTATAATAGTTGCTTTGAAATCTTTGCCTGTGAAGTCCTATATCTTAAACAGTATCTAATCTAAACAGTCCTATATCTAAGCAGTATTATCTTGTTTCTCAAATTATGATTTATATTTTATCCTAATTCAAATATCTCATAAAGTTTTGTTGAAAATTCAACATTTTGAAAATTCTGGATTTTTATTTACCCTCCTAAAGTTTGTTGTTCTCTTTTTGATTGTTTCTTTTTTGATTATTTGTCTTAATAATACCTGCAAAATCTTGTTCTTCTTTCTTCTGTGGTAAGTGATCACTGTATATGTCTTTGCTCAGCTTTTTTTTTTTTTTAATTCTTCTTTTTACTTTTAAGATTGGTTTACTAGAACCATTGTCCTTATGCAGCTTAGAGGTCAATCAGTGATTGGATTGATGTGTTCTACTATTTCTAGCCAATGTGCTGATCTGTTTCCAGCAGTGGTAAAATTTGAAAGTTCTCATGTTTTCAAGTCTGTCTCACTTTTTATTTTCTCTGAGCTATGTTTTTTGTCTTTTTCCACATATGGGAATCCATAGGGTCAGCCAGAGGTATGTCTGGATTGGACCCTTTCATCTCTGATGCTTATTCCTATACCTTGAATCATAAATAAGCTTTCTCAAATATGAATGTAACCCTGGGCTAGTACAACAGTTGGCTTTTCTCACACACTCATGTATGGAATTGTTACTCCCATCAATAATGCTGCTGGGTATAGATATTGCTCACATCTCCAGATCAAGCGAACCTACTTTGATTGTGGCCAAGAAGCATTTGTTTTTTTCCTGTCTTGTCCCGGCAGAATCTTTGCATTTGTCGAGATCTGGGGTAGGAATTGAGGGTAAAAATATCATCAGGATGGATCCCCACAGATTCCAGTTCTTACTAGATATTCAGTATTCATTCAAACAAAGATAATTTTTATATAAATATATTGCCAATTTTCAGTGTACTAAAATAGTGCTTTTTGTCTTTTTTGTCTTGCTTTATAGTTGGTTTTGTGAAAAAATTTAAAAAATTCCATGGCCATAGAAAAAGCCTGCATGGCACCTAATTTTTTTTTAAACTTTGTACAAAGGAATTCTTTGGTTGTGTTATGTTATAATTTTATATAAGTTCAATTGTGAAACTTAAGATGATTCCTTTGGAAGATTTACATAATGGGGAGAAATAATATCTCATGTTGAGAGTTTTCCATTGATCATGACTAAATTAAGATTATGGGTTACTAGAAGTAGGGAAGAAAAAAAAATAGAGAATAGATAACCATAGACAATAAGAAACTAACAACCAAAATGTATTCCTTGTGTTAAAGAAAGTATGGTAGGAGATGTCAATAGGTTTATTAGAAAAATAAAACCTTGAAAATATTTTCTTCATTACTTATTTTATTTATGTATTTGTGTATTTATGTATTTATTTTTAAATATTTAATTTATTTATTTGAGAAAAAGCACAAGCAGGGGGAGAAGCTGAGGGAGAGGGAAAAGCAGGACTCCAGAATCCAAAGAATACCCTGTAATCATGGGATCATGCGATCATGACCCAAGCCAAAGGCAGATGCTTAACCAATTGAGCCACCCAGGTACCCCTATTTCTTCATATTTAAAAAAATATGAGTCTATCTCTACCTTACAGCTGTGCATTAATGTTTTTTATTATTGGAAGCAATTAGTAGTTGTGACAAACAGAATTCTAATATGGTCACCAAGTATCATGCTTCGTGATTGTTATGTTATATGGAAAAAATGAAGAATCCTTGCAGATATACTATTGTAGATATAATCACCTGACTTGAAGTTAACCAAAAGGTAAATTACCCTGGTGGGTTCTAACATAATCCAATCAGTCCTTGAAAAGTAGGTCTAGAAGTAGAGTTCAGAAGCATGGAAGCAGCAGAAACAGCATTCTTTGGCCTTGATAAAGCAAAATACTATGACATGTGGCAGGTAATAATGAAAAGTCTGTGAGAGCTAAAGGATTCCATCCTACACTCACGAAGAATTGAAATCTGTCAACAGTTGTTGAGGTTGGCAGACTGTAGAAATTAGATGACTTCTCAGGCTGGCATCTTTTTTCCAGTTGGTGAGAATCTGAGGACAGTACCCAGCAAAATTATGTCTGGACATCTGATGTACAGATATTTCAAGGTACTAAAAGGGTACTGCTTATAGTAATTAAGTCTATGGCAATTGTTTATGCAGCAATAGAAAACAGAACAAAGATAATCAAAGTAACAGTTTAGTTGATATCTCTTATTAACATGACCATTTGTGGTTTTATCCTTTATTAGGTGAAAACCTCCTGAATTTCCTTTCATGTACTACTTATTTTCCACTATTACTCCATGTAATTCTGTTGGATCCAATTAACCCTTCTCCATTATGAGTTCCATTATGAGTTGAGCAAATGAGAATACCATGTACTTTATTCTGTAACTAAAAAGATGGTTTTTCCTGCTGTGGTTTATAAACTGACAAAAAAAAAAAAAGCCCGAAGATGTTGGTGATCATGTTTGAAACTACAAAACAGATTGTATAGTGAAATGAGGCAACTTAGAGGCAAATGAGAGATTAGATGGATTTGAGAAAGCCCCCATATCTGCCTGTTCCTGAAATAAATGTAACACTTCAGATGCAAGTTACATTAGACAATTAAAAACATTTATTTTTTTCTTAGACCCTTCTGAGTTTGGTTCTATTTCTTGCAACTGTAAGAAGCTTGACCAATAAGAAAGAGCCACAAGAGGAATTGAAAATGAGAAAAATATAGTCTGAGAATAAATTCACTGGGTATGATTGATACATGGTATATATGTCATTAGAGTTCTTAATACTCTTTCAGCAAATACTGCTAATCAATCTCTCTACTTTGGTTGTTGGCGCAATTTTAGATCCTCATTATAATTCTCCAGACTTAGCATAAAATTTGGAACCTATTCTACCCCCAGTATAGAATGATGATAATATTCATGAATAAATAAAACTAGCTATTATTACTTGCATGTTTCCTATTTGCTGAGTACCATTTTGTTTATATAAATTAACAGTTTTTCATAATAACTAGAAAAATATATCAGAACAATACTAGGAATTTTATTGGTTATTAAAAGTGTCATAGTAATTTCTAGGACTTTACCACTTGTTAAAATACTTTCTCATAGTTCTGTGACAATGGATGTGCATACTACTGAATATATTAGAGAATTAAAATATCTGCAATACCAAAATAGAAGCAATTTGTATGCTGAAAGTCAAACTATTCAGCCAATAAAATTCATAAGATCATAGTAAATTCTAATAGAGTTTCCATCATTTGGAAGAGTATGTCCTTAGTTCTTTAGGTGTTAGAGGTCCATAATCTAAGAAATATACTCCAAAGTCTTTACTATGAAGCAGAATCTTATACTGGCAGCACATCACAAAAATCCCCCAGTTCTTTCAACCAGTCCTTACATGAAAACATGACATACTATTTAAAAATGTGAGTTCAGGGACGCCTGGGTGGCTCAGTTGGTTGGACGACTGCCTTCGGCTCAGGTCATGATCCCGGAGTCCTGGGATCGAGTCCCGCATCGGGCTCCCAGCTGCATGGGGAGTCTGCTTCTCCCTCTGACCTTCTCCTCGCTCATGCTCTCTCTCACTGTCTCTCTCTCTCTCAAATAAATAAATAAAATATTAAAAAAAAAAATAAAATAAAAATGTGAGTTCATGTTGAGAGAATTAATTAATAATTTTAAAATGCAGGTATGTATTTACTTTCTATGTAATGTAGTTGGTCCAATGAAGAACTCATTGGAAGATACCATAATGAAAAAAATCTTAAACTGAATGACTGTAGAGTTTCTCACTAGTATTTTTCACTTAGTTTGCATTTAATATCATTGCAAATTAGAATAATTTCCTACAGTTGAAGATATAAAATTGAAACTATCTGCATTATAAAATCACCTTTACATATCTTGAAAGATGGTTCAAGGCAAAAGAACATTATCAGGTTCTATAAAGGGTGATAAATGAGACTGTGTGCAAAGTGTAATCATGTATTTGAAAGAATATACTGTCTTTGTTTGGAGAACTGTAGAATTGAGAGAAAAAAAATGAGAAGGGATTCTGGAAATTTAATTTGTTTGGAGGAAAAACAAGAAAAATTTTGTCAAAATAGTCAAGCTTTGCTGCAATTTAAAAGTGATTCTTAGGAGAAGGGGGGTGGGGTTATGGACATTGGGGAGGGTATGTGCTTTGGTGAGTGCTATGAAGTGTGTAAACCTGGCGATTCACAGACCTGTACCCCTGGGGATAAAAATATATGTTTATAAAAAATAAAAAATTAATTATAATTAATTAATTAATTAATTAATTAAAAAAATAAAATAAAGTAATAAAAAATTTAAAAAAATAAATAAAAGTGATTCTTAGATTTAAAAATCTTAACAGTGTTTATAATCTGTGTGTCAATATGTCAAATTTGTGAATTCCTCAACCCTTATTTGAAGATGTAGGAGTTAAAGTAAAACAGAATTTTTCAAAGTAATAATAGTAGCTAACATTTGTTTGGTGTTCAGATTTTAACTCTCTATATATTACCTAACTTAATTTTTTCTATTACACTGAAAGGTAGATACTGGATGTCTCAGTCAGTTGAGCATTGGACTCTCAATTTCAGCCCAGGTCACTGCAAGATCTCAGGGTTGCAAGATAGAACTCCACGTTCGTGTGAAGCCTGCTTGAGATTCTCTCTCTCCCTTTCTCTCTCCTCTTCCCCTCCTCTTTTCTCTTTCCTTCTCTTAAAAAGAAAATGAGAAAAGAGAAAGAGTAGATACTTACTACTGTGTGCACTTTAGAGATGAGAAACTGAGGCCTACTCAGATATTAAATGATAGTGTCAGAGAGCAGTAATATTTAGTCTCCTCCAAGGTCCTTCTAGTTGGACTAAGAATCAAATTGACTCAAAGTGAATTAACAGGAGAAAAACAAATTTTATAGGGTACATATGGTGAATCCACAGAGACAGGGACACAAAGACAGTCAGGCAAAAGGTGAGGTATATATGTCATCTTGAACTAAGGAGAAGGGGGTGTAAGGGTTGGGACTTAAGAAGAAAGGGGTGTAATTCACACAGCAATAAGAAATGCAGGTGCTTGGTAATTAGAATTTTGTGCCGCTATGCAGATAAATCACTCAGATAAAAGCTATCTCTTGTCATATGGGGAAGGCCTCCAATTTAGACTCCTCCATGTAGTTAAGAGAGGAGCGAAGAGTTTTCATTGAATCTACAGGGTCTTGAATGCCTTTAGCTCTAATAATCTTTATACCAACATAGCCCATCTTGGAGCAGCCTGTCTTAGACCCTTAGAGTAGATTAGTTATGGAATAATCTAAAGGAATAAATGCTGTGCAGTAGCTACAAAAATATAAAAGTATATTTAATATATGAAAAATATTCCTAGTATTCAAATAAAATAATTAGATTAAAAATAATCATTATTTGTGAGTTTTGGCATTATGAATAATTACGATTTCATTCTTCACTCTTTTCTTTGTTTTCCAAATTTTTCTGCAATTGACTTGTGTACATTTTTTAAACAGGAAAACAATTTCACGTATTATTTCATAAATTATACCTTTTTTTTCTTTAGACATACAAATAAAAGCTTTGGGTCTATTATGTTCCAGCTACTGCCTTAGGTGCTTTGCTTTCTATTAATTCTTCTATGATTCACATGAACTTGATGAAATAGATAATATTATTTTTATTATTATCGCTATTTTACAGCTGACAAACTAAGTCACAGAGAGCTTAAATAACCTACTTGAGATCACGGCAAAAAAAAAAAAAAAAAGTGGTAGAACTATGATTTAAACAAGGAAACACATTGATTCTTTGGCTAATCCACTGACTGCCAGCACCAACACATTGTCAATCTTTATGGCCACTCTGGTTTTCCAGATACTGTTTAACTCAGACTTGAGTACAGATCTTTAAAATGTTTCTTTCACACTTGCCAGCAGCAAACCATAATAGGGCAGTTCCTGATTGTGAAGGGAATGTGATGCAGGATACTGAAGGTGTACAAGGAAAATCTGCATAAAAATTAGAATCATCACTATGTTTTCTGCATTCCTGCTGATCTCTGCAGTCCCTTATCATATCACAGTGGCACTGCCAAGAGGAAAGGTAATAACCTCAGCCCTTTTAACACAACTGTTCTTTCCATTACTTTGGGATTTTGTTTAATATTCTCCACTCTTAGAATTACAGGAACAGCAGGAGGAGGCTGAATTAACAGTTACAGATATATGCTTATTTCTTGCAATTTTTTCTTCAAGTTAAAGGGCAGTTCATATATTTGAGTGAAAATGCAGATCTTAGTTTAAATGTTTAAATGGATTTGGAATTTGCAGTTTAGACCCCTTATTTTAACTCTTAGCAGGTCATTCAATCCACCCTATAAAATGATTAAAATAACAAAGTTGCCAATAAATCATAACCCTATGACTTTGTGAAGTTGTTTAATGTTTTATTATTGCTTATAAGAACTATTAAATGTGAAGCTTTATTTTGGAGAAGAAAAAGTTGATTTATGAAACAGAAGTCTAAATATTTTTAAATAACAAATAATATTTTATCAGATATTTAACTACCTAGAGTTGAATACCATTGAAATAGTGTCAATTTATTGGGTAGGTACAAGGACAAATCAGGCTTTATATTTGTCAAGGAAGTGTAAAAGGATTTTTAAAATTAAGACATATTTAGACTAATATCCCAAAATAAATTCAAAGAGCAGTTATGACTTTACTAGTCAAAAAATAGATAAATTTTGAGGCAATCTTGTCTTAAATGTATATTTATATGGATTTTCTTTTACACAATTAAATTGTAACTATCTGTGAAGATAAAATACCTAAGAAGTATGCAAACCAAAAATTAAATTTTTATAATTTAAGTTTAATAATTTCATTATAACTAGTAATTTCTTGAAGGTTAAAATTTGCCTGTCAGTTATCTCTATTTTCAAGAAGACGAATGAAAATTTTAATTAAATAGATAATTCCAGAATGACATGATATTTTATTTTATACCAACTAGCAATTTTCTTGTAAGTTTTTAAGATTAGTATCTTCAATTATCAACCTTAATATTTGAAGTAGAAGAAATATAGTAAATTAATGTTCCAAACTTGACCTAAAAAAGTTAACTCTTCCTGAGAGCATATAGAATGTAGTTTTACATTAGATATATGTATTAGATATGTAGAATTAGATAGATTTATTTCATAGTGAAATATAAGTCCTCTTGGTGTTTCATCATCATACAAAATAGAGCACTCTTACACATTTTTCTTTTTTAATACTAATGGTATTATGTTCTATATCATTAGAATTACTCTATAGGTAGGTTTTTATACTAATACAGTAAAATTAAATAGATGCAAATCATTTTAGGGTAAGAAATAACACACTAGATTAAACCAATGTTTCATTTAGCCAAATATTAACTTCTAGAAGTTTTGCCAAAAAAGGTTTCCAGGTAGGAAGAAGAGAAAGGATGAAGTTGGTCTAGGATTGAAGCAGAAAAAATGAAATTATATAAAATAAGACTTCTTATTTAAGCATGATTGGAGGCAACCTCAAAAGAAGTTGCTCAGTTGCAATTTTACAAAAAAAAAAAAAAAAAAAAAAAAAAGAACATTTGTTGAAATGAAGCTGATGACCACCATGATAAATATATCATGAGACAGAACAGACACAAGAAATAAACTTTTATCGAAACAAGAATCAATATTCTGGGTAGTCTCCCACTTTCTCATCACCTGGAACTGTCCACATGGCTTCCATACAGAATGACATCTGGATTATTTCAAAACCAGTGAGAAAGAAGGAGAGCCCAAATGAAAATTGCAATGTTTATAAGGTAATCAAAGAAATAGCATCCTACCAACACTTTATCACTTTCATGTGCTTCTAACTGGTAATGTATTACCAAATGCTGCCCACACTCCAGGAGAGGATATTACACCAGGGTGTGGAGGGGGAAATCATTGCGGAGAATTTTACAGGATGCCTGCTATATTTATTTCTATGCCTGCTTCTAACAATCCACTAACAAAAATCCAAGTTATGGCTCAACTTACATGTAGCATTACAGAATGTTATAGAAACTGAAGAAAGCACCAGTAGTGAATTACCTGGTCTTATCTTTGTTTTTATAAGTTAGAAAGCTGAGAACCAAAGAAAAAACACTTGTTTGAGACAAAACTGAGAATAAAGGGTTTATGTTTTTTTCCCATTAAGCTGTCCTGTAAGTTGTCAGTTTCTAAAAACTATCTTGAAGTCATTTTAGATTTACTAAATAATTGTCAAGATAGTTTAAGGAGTTCCTATAAAAGTTTTACCCAACACCCCTAATACAAACATCTCTGCAATTATGGTACATAATTAAAACTAATGAATTAACATTTATCAGACTGCATACATATTTTATTAGTATTTACAATACAGGTATAGCTGGAGATATTGCAAGTTCCATTCCAGATAACCACAATAAAGTAAATATTGCAAAAAGTCAAATGAACGTTTTGGTCTTCCAATGCATATAAAAGTTATGTTTGCACTAAAATGTAGTCTATTAAGTGTGCAATAGCATTATATTTTTTTAAGAAAACAATATACATACCTTAATTTAAAAATTCTATATTAAAAAAAGTGTTAACCATCATCTGAGCTTTTACCTAGTCATAATCACTGTTCACAGATCATCAGAACAAATATTATAGTAAGTTTGTAATATTGCAAGTATTGCTGAAATGAGACACAGAGATATGAAAGGAGCAAATTTCAGAAAAAATGGAACAATAGACTAGCTTGATGCAGTCTTGCTACAAATCAATTTGTAAAACAAACAAAAACAACAACAACAAAAAATCCAAACACAGTATCTGCAAAGTGCAATAATGTGAAACACAAGATATTGAGATATACCTCTACTTGGTTCAGATTTTATTATATTTTTCTGGTAATGTCCTTTTACTATTAAAAGATCCAACATGGGTACATAATGTATTTAGTCATTATGTCTCCTTAGTCTCCTCCTGTCAGTGGCAAAATCTCATCTTTCCTTGTTTTTCATGACCTTGATCCTTTTGATAATCTGGGCTGTGTTTTGTAGAATATCACTTGATTTGTGTTGTTCTAATATTTTCTTGTGGTTAGACTAGGGTATGATTTTGGGGGGAATGATACAGCAGTGAATGAAATAACATCATTCTCATCCAAAATATCATGTAGTAAATGATGTCAACACAACTTATAATACTGATGTCAATCTTGATCTCTTGGTTAAGGCGGTGTCCACTAAAGATTTTCCACTATAAAGTTACTATTTTTCCCTATTTGTCTCAAAAGACAAAGTTTTAAAATACATAGTATGTCTATTAATCCATGTAAAAGTACACACATACATGCATAAGTGTGTGCATGTATGTTTGTTTTAGTATATATCTACCTGTAGATAAACTAAAACAAAGTGTCTCATTGGTATTTGATATTCTGACTCTACACAGAATGCATCTTACCCTTTCCCCAAAACTGACTGTATTTTTAAAATTGCTCTTAGGTTTCATCTTTTTAGTATTAAAAAAATACATGATACGCTCTAGTTCCATCCATGTTGTCGCAAATGGCAAGATTTCATTTCTTTTGATGGCTGCATAGTATTCCATTGTGTATATATACCACATCTTCTTGATCCAGATGGGATTGGGAGGGAGACAAACCATAAGTGACTCTTAATCTCACAAAACAAACTGAGGGTTGCTGGGGGGAGGGGGTTTGGGAGAAGG
>NC_081557.1:226095281-226137322 GCF_022355385.1 Mustela nigripes | reverse complement strand
CAGGGAGGGAGACAAACCATAAGTGACTCTTAATCTCACAAAACAAACTGAGGGTTGCTGGGGGGAGGGGGTTTGGGAGAAGGGGGTGGGATTATGGACATTGGGGAGGGTATGTGCTTTGGTGAGTGCTGTGAAGTGTGTAAACCTGGTGATTCACAGACCTGTACCCCTGGGGATAAAAATACATGTTTATAAAAAATAAAAAATTATATTAAAAAAATACATATATTATTGAATCTAAAAACTTGTAAAATGATCTGGAGATAATGCAAAGAATCTCGAAACTCTAAATACATTTTACTGTGTCTTCTTTTATGAACTTGTTTCTTCATTTCCAGCCCACTTTCATCACATACATGCATGTTTGTACACACACACACATACCCCATCTAAACTAAAAATGAAAGTAATGAAGCTGGAGCTGGTGTTGATTTTTGTATGTTTTGATTTTTGGCTGCCTGTCAGTGATCACATTTTAAACATTTCAAGCCTTGGAGTAACTATTTTTTTAATTATCTGAGGCATATATAGCAAAACCTTTTTTTTTTTGCCAGTGAATAAATTTTGAATTCATTTTGTTCAAATTCAAATGGAATTCACTAGTAATATTATCCAATAAGTGAAGTGACACAAAACTTAGATTTTAGAAATATTATCAACTTTTGATTATTGATAAATTTTGCAAAGAAGATGTCATTAAAATGCATTCCTACAAAAGCTGTGAAAAGACCAAACAAATTAAACAATAAGAACTGCATGTACAGATTTAATTTTAAAAGTCTACAAATGTTCTTTGGAATCTCTTTAAATGTGGGAAAAAAATTTAATGGAGTACTATTTTTTATTGATAATTTCTATTTTATACTGGTATGGAAATAAATGGAGAAATCCTATGCTTTTGAAGCACATATGTTTGACAAAGGAGGCATACAAAGGTGCATTCAAATAAGCCCTAGATGAAGTCAACTTAATTTAGCAAATTTTGTCTTATAAAATATTAGTTATAAATATTAGTACTCCAAATGAAGTCAGTAGGACGGTACTTATAAATTGATTGAGAAAAATACATTCATATTTCTTGGGAACAAAACAAACTAAGGTCAAAAACTGGAATTGAAACCTGTCACTATTTTTAAAAGTTTGTTTTGTTATTATTAGTTACCAAAAGAGTGAAACAGAAAAAAATTTTCTCAATTAAAAATGTTACAGTATTCAAAGAAGTGACAACACAAACATCAACACTTCAACTTTATTGAAAAATCAAATTTAAGGAAGATTGTGGGTGATTTTGGAAGGAGAAGGAGGAGGTGGAGGAGGGAAAAAGAATAATATCTAAATTAAAAAGTTTGCAAAAAAAGAGCAGTTGTAGGGCATATTAGACAAAGGAACTGAAGTGCATGAATATGGAACCAGAAAAACATTCTGCTGTTTCACTTTTAATATAAATGATACTTTTTTATTTAATTGAGATACCTTAGCAACAATGTATATAATTAACATAGATATATGTGATTTTAAGTTGTTTTAATTTTATTTTCAAAAATAAATTCTAAATAACTGATGACCACCAATAAAATAAAATAAGATCATTCAGTTCCTGAATAAATACCTTAATATAAATTTTCACTTGTAAGATATCTTGGTTTGAATGATATAATCTATATTTGCTCTGTGCATAGCATTTAACTTTTATTGTTGTTATATAGCTGTAGGTTTTTATGTTTTTGCTTGTAGAAATTAACAACTTTCCTTTGATATTTTTACGGTTGGGTCCTTCTTATTACTGTGAATTTTACTCAAATGTCACCCCCTCCTTATATCAGTCACCTTATGTCTAGTCTTATTTTTTTGGTGCCAGTCTTTCTACCTGAGATTATTTTGTCATAACTATATTCTTGTGTACTGTTTCCCTTCACTAACATGGAAGTGGGATGGAGGTTTTCTTTGGTATAGTTCCAGTGTTATTTTGCTCCAGCTGGAATAGATGATACCTGGAAGAGAACTGAGAGGTTAACCATCTACTCCAAGAAGTCATCACTATGTGGATAAATGGAGAATGTACTTCAAATATTAAAACTGATTAGTCTATTCACAAAGAAAATTATTTATATCTTATTTCTATACAATTTATAAAGATGCCACAAGAAAACGCAGACTTCTTAGAAATTTTTGTAACTTCAAAATACCCTGATGTTCTACACTTTTGTGGGATTTTCTCTCATGCTATTTGCTCTGCATGCCATCGACCCATTATTCATATTTTGGTAACAAATTAATCTTACCTCTTTTCTACGAACCAAATCAAATATTACCTCTGTTAAAAAGAAAATGATAAGACCCAAATGATGTCACTTATGTTGTCATGAAACCCAGGGTTAATACCTAAACAAATTGCAGTTTCAACCTCCCCCAGATGTAAGTTAGTCAGTTAGTAATTTTTTGATCATCATCAATGAGTTCATTTGTCATATGGGTCATTGCCCTCCCCAAAGATGAGATAATCCACTCAGTAAGACCCCTTGCTCTTCTACTCAAGGGCAGGTGAACTGGCTTGGAAATATCCTTTCTTTTCTTTTGTCAATAACTTTCTTGCCCCGCCCTCCTTCCTATAAAAACTGCCCATCTTGTACAATTCTTCAGAGCTTCCTTCTACTTGTTGGATGGGATGCTATCCTAATTCATGAATGGCATACTTCAGCCACTTAGATGTTTAAATGTACTCAACTGAACTTTTCTTCAACACCTCCTACAAGATGTTTGACTCTGAAGCAACCTAAATGTCTTTTCCTTATACTCTTTGATACTCTGAGTGTGTTTCTCACAGGATGCTGCATTTCACAGACATTTATCTTGTTCACTTTTGTTTATCCAGTGCCTAGTATACAATAATTATTCTAGACTTTCAATACATATTTCCTTAAAAATGAAGTTAGGCTCCTCCACATCATGCGAAAACAATTTGGCCTTCCATGTACTCCTGGAACTTATGAAGAATTGTCAAGAGGTAAGTAAAATAACAATTCTTCAGACTTTTCCCAAACCCAGGTGCTTTCTAGATCAAAATTATTTTCGTTCTCCTGTATTGTTAGTTGGCTAAATCCATAATCAAAGCCTAACGAGAATGAGATGAATATAGGATTGAAGCCAACTCCTCTCCCATTCAAGGGTGTTGATGCTGGAGGGGCTGAGGATCCCAGAGAGGGGGCCTCAGTCCCCTTGCCAAGAATGTTACTAGCTCAGCATGAGAGAGAATTTAAGAGCAAGCCCTTTAGAGAAAGGGACAATAATTTATTAAGTATAGAAGTATGAAAGAAACTTCTTTACAAGGTAGTGATCTCTACTTCTAGATGAGAAAGAAGTCCTCTCTTTGACTCTAACTAGCAAAGGATTTTATAAGTTTTTGGTTTGTTTGTTTGTTTTTAATTAGCTAACTGTATAAGGAGGGATTTACTCTTTAATTTTGGGTTAATCATTTACATGGGGCTATTAGTTTTTCCATTCTCTTAGGGTTGTGAAATTACCCACAGGGATCTATTTTAAGAATGTCCAGGTGTGCCTGGGTGGCTCAGTCAGTTGAGCAACCTACTCTTGATTTCAGCTCAGGTCATGATCTCAGGGTTGTGAAATTGGGCCCTGAGTCAAGGCTCTGTGCTGGGCTTGGATCCTGCATAAGATTCTCTCTTAAGTTCTATCTCCCAGGCTTCCCTGAGCTATTGGAGGTCATTCTTATTTGGTACATAGTATTTTCATAATAATTCTTAACAAATGTGTTTTATGTTAATGAATATACAGTATTATAAACATATATCCATTTCTGACTTGCTCTCCCTTCCCTCAACTTCTTAGAATTGGCACAGTATAAAGAACATATTCTAGTCTCTTACTGTAAAGAATAATGGCTCCCAAAGATGTCTGTGTACAAATCTCCTGAGCCTGTGACTATTTTATGTTGCATGCAGAGAGGAATTAAGGTTGCAGATGTAATTAAGGCAAATTAACAGACTTTACAATGGAGAGATTATTCTAGATTATTCAGTGGCCCAAAGTGATCATGAAGGATCTGAAATGAGGTGGGTGAGGCCCAAGATTCAGTGTTAGAGTGATGTGATGTGTAAGGGAGGAAAAATAATTTTCCCTCTACTCTTCTGCATTTTTGTCTGAGACCCTCCTGTAGTAAAAGACAAATTAACAAGAGAAAAAAAAATGGAAATTTATCCTTTATACAGGGGAGATAACCTAGAAAAAGTGAGCAACTCCCCAAAATGTTCAAACCCACCACCTTAAATACCATTTTAATCTAAAGATAAAAGCAAGATGTTGGGGAAAAAATCCAGTTAAGAGCAAGGTCAACAAAGGTGAGGTTTGTTCTATTATGTATTTCAGTTTAGACCTTCTCCATTGACAAGATTCTCTTGTAATTTGGAGTCATCTTTCTCTCCCTGGTAAAGAGGGAGACACTCTTACAAATGGAGATTTTCATTATAAATGTAAATTTCCCTTACAAAAGGGTAACTTGTACTTTGCTTTCTGAGCTTCTCTGTGTCTGAAATTTCTCAAAAATAATCAGCTCAAAATAATCCCTATGCCAAAGAGTCATATTCTGGGGTGGCATATTCTGCAAATTTTTCAGATATGAAAAAGACTCATCCACTCACTGCTCCATTGACACCTTTGAGGATGAATTGAAATGATGAGCTATTGAATTCTGGCAGCCTCTAGAAGGTGGAAAAAAGCAATAAAA
The DNA here is from genome assembly GCF_022355385.1 of Mustela nigripes. Classification (NCBI taxonomy): domain Eukaryota; kingdom Metazoa; phylum Chordata; class Mammalia; order Carnivora; family Mustelidae; genus Mustela; species Mustela nigripes. The sequence continues at coordinate 226,132,581 of NC_081557.1, read as the reverse complement.
CAGATTCTCCCCTAGAACTTCCAGAAAGGAACTCAGCACTGCAGACTCTTTGATTTTAGCCTAGTGAGACCTATTTCATAATTCTGATGTATGGAACTGTAAGATACTAAATTTGTATTGTTTTAAGCCACGCAGCTTGGGGTAATTTTTTGCAGTAGCAATAGGAAACTTATATAGTGCTAAAACAATTGTCATTAAACATAATCCTCATTTGAATTTTCCCTCTCTTGCAGCTGATTTTTCTCCCTCACTTATGTGTTCCCTGAAAGTACTAAACAAAGGTAGAATCTATGTCCTGCTTTTTGCTTTGCCAAATACAAAATCAACACTAAATAAATGAAATTAATAATATAATACATTTTAAAGGGTATATTGCCTTGTAGTGATGATGCTTTGTTCTGAATTATGGATCATAGAGTTAAACTCTCATCTATAATTTAAAACAGCACACACACACACACACACACACACACACACACATCTGCCAAATTTTAGGGGTTCTTGATATTACATACATAGTTATGTGTTGAGGAATATGTTACAAACATGATAAATTTTGACCAGTGGAATTGCTGATTTGTAATTTGAAAACTAACAAATTGAAGATAACATGGCTAGTCAAGAAAAAAATTTAACCTTATCCATCAATTTTCCTAATAGTGAAATAAAATTCTGACTAATGTCTGCAAGAAGAAATGAGAGCACACCCCCCCCACCTTTGCCTCAGAAAGTGATTTATCTCATCAGTAAAGTGTGGATTTTTCTTTCTCTAAGAGAAATAGAAAGAGAAGTGGTAAGATGCAACAGAGCCATGTTTATTTTGGCAGAAAAACATAGCTGCAAACAGTAACAAAAATTGCTATTACTGTGGTTTTGTTGTTGTTTTGTTTTGTTTTTAAGAACGATGCTTGCTACCTATTCCCTTTCCACTAGAGCAATAGCTTTTTATAAACCTTTTTTTTTTTTTTCCTTGCTGCTGGCTGATGAAGGATGTGGGCAAAGCAGAATTCACATCTCACATTTCTTCTCACCCCTCCCAGACAAAGATGCATACTTGTTGTGTTTGATGTATTATTTCCTCCACAGAAAACAATGGTGTCTCAAGAAAACAAAATATGATACAAAAGGCTCAGATTTACCTGATGAATGGGCAGCAAAACTTTATGGAGATGAAGGCAGTTAGGAAAAATAATAGCAACTCTATATAGGCTGGGATAAAATGAAAAGAAAAATGGTGCATAATTTCTAGATGGTCTAAAAATAATTAGCAGTAATGCAATTTATTTGATAATATGTATATGAGATAGTTGGTTTGCAAGCTAGCTCCCATAAACAGAAGAGGAGGGGAGACTGAAGAGGCAGAACAATTCTGATTGATAGGTGGCAGATTTAAGAAGAAAGGGAATGCTCAGTGACAAGACAAATAGTTCTCCACACCCATCAGCTAGAATTTTGACAGTTCATATAGAGGACTTACCTGGCTGGGTTCAATCATGTATACCATCCAGAGGGTCTTAACAGCACATGCTTTCATGTTGGAGTCCTTGGAAACAGTTTCCATTGTGGAAAGTCATGTAGACCTAACATTCCAAGGATAAGTTAGGGCTGAGGTGCCTTTTATTGCTGGGATCAAGCTCATGAGTCAACCACTGGTCATATCCTCTGGATGACCTTCTCCAACATCCTACCCATCCTGAATGGATTTTAAAATCTTGCAAGACCCCTCTTCTGCAGTGTGCCTAAGTGTCCAGCAAAGGGTTTCACTAACATGGAGGTAGCTCATTTGGCACCTATCTGGCTACACAGAGGCAGATAGCACAACACTGTTAGCTATGTGCAAGAGGAAACACAGGTTAACATAATGATTCCTGAATTAAGTGACTTTTTTTCCTCCACCAAGAATCTCATTATTTGAACCACTGATTTATTAGGTCCCTCGGCTGGATATTGGATCACTCAGGGCATTAACTTGTGTCCTCATGTGACTGAATAAAAATTACACATTAAGCAGATTTATCAGGTATGAACATACAACATTCTGTTTGGATAATGGTTCAGATGCCTACTGGCAAGGCAATAATAATGTCCAAGACCAATATCCATTTTGGAGGGCAGTTTTTCTCATTAGAGACAGTCCAGTGTTCAATAAGGACAGGTTTTGTTAGCTATCATTTAAAGCTTGTTGGGTGAATTCAATCAGGGTTTCTATAGGTATGAAAATGTCCTCCAGGCCTGTGGAAGGAGCAAAAATGGCAACCAAATGACCATGTGGGTAGAAACTAGAATGTGTCCATCTGGCCTTGAGGAGATAGCCCTGGGCAATTTTTGTTATCATGGAACAGATTCTCTCTTCTTCCCAGAGAAAACCCAGAGTAAGGCAACCCAACCACACATGTGGACCATGGCCAAAGATCTGTGCCACACAACCTCCTGATCCGACTCAGGCTATACAGAAATAGCTGGACGGTATCACCAGACAGGGGCAAACCAGTCACTATCTTTAGTGTAACTAACTACACAGTCCTAGATATCCATCCTATATTCCTGGAACAACTGGGTTGGTTCTGTTTAGAATGATTTTTTCCCGTTCCCAATAAAAGTATGCCCAGCTGTTCAAATGTCCATAACCCCATATTAGCCACATGAACCCATCCCAAATCTGAGTATCATTACCCATGGTTCTAGTAATGACACTCTTAGGACCCTTCTGGTCAGGAGTTTGACAGGCTGCCTGTATAGTTTGGCTAACAGAAAAAGACAGAAATGCCCATGCCCAGTGTTATTGACAGTGTATGATACAAGCTATATTTCTGGATCAGTATTGGTAATATTAGATTTATTAAGAGTCCTAGCCTTCACTTGTGCTTCCTTCATGCACTGCTTTAGGACCTTCCAGTTCCCTCCTGGAATGTTGATAATGACTAGGGTAATCCCGAAAAGCTTAAGAGAGTCATCTGCTCACATTCAGAACAGTTGGATTGATTCCTTTGCTGGGCATACTGTGGACCCATTGCACAAAGCTATTTCCGTCAGGTGCCCATGCCATTACTGAATAGGGTAGCAACTGGATGCTGCAGAAATATAAGGCTGAAAAGGCCACTAGTAATAGGAAGTTGTATATGTAGGTCTTCCGCTTCTGTAAGAATTGCACTTGTGGCCTGATACTGGGGAAGTTAATGTGGCTGCAGCTTGAAGAATTTGACCAGACAGTGCACACCAGGCAAAGCCTGGAGAGGTAGCACTGTCAGGTGCGAGGAGATGGACAGGGGGTAGGATGTGCCAAGATGGGTTGGATGTGCCTTTTTCAATGATGCATGTTCCATTTCAGACAGTGTGTTTCAGCTGGTCCAGCTTGCATCTTGATCTTTAAAATATGACCACAAAAGCTGTCTGTTCAATGATGGTGTCTGTCCATAACACTTAGCTTCTTAGTCCCCTAACTGTGTTAGCCTGGTGTGGGCAGTGGCAGAGAAATCTTGTGTGTTTACACAAACCAACACATGGTTAGAATTTCACTTGCAAGGAAGGAGCCAATATAATCAATTTGTCAACTTCTCACTGGTTGGTACTTGTGGTACTTCTTTTGTCAGTTGCTTTGGGCATTGTTTAAAACATACAGGACATTCTGTTATTTCCATTAACTAAGTCACTGTATTTCAAGGGCAATCTGGCATCCTTGACAATATGCCATTCTACCCAGGCACTAAGGTGGCTGTTCTGCCTATATACCCAGTCTCCTGTATCTATTGAAAGATGAGTTGCTAGGGCTTGCACCTGAGGTAGGACATTAGCTTCTTAATTTCCAAGGGTTATAGTGTCTTGTGAGCTGGGACATGGTAGAGAGAGAGGACTGTCTTATGCTCTTACAGGAGAACCTAAATATCTTTCCACATACCCTAATCCCACAAGGCCTATTTCATGATCATACACCCCTTAGCTTCTTATTGTCTAAGCCATGCGTTTAGTCTTTTTTTTTTTTTTAATTTACTTATTTGAGATACAGTGAGAGAGAGAGGCCATGAGCAGGTGGAGTAGGAGAGGGAGAAGCTGACTCCCCACTGAGCAGGGAGCCTGATGTCAGGCTCCATCCGAGGACTCTGGGATCAAGACCTGAGTCAAAGGCAGACACTCAACTGACAGAGCCACCCAGGTGCCCCATTTCTGGGGGGAGAGGGGTTAATCTCTTTGGAACAGCCTCACTGTTCTTGCAAAGGGTTAATGGATAGGGCTCTGAGTGGTCACTAGCTAAACTTTCAGTTAGGTGCACTGGCTGCTGTAATTCGTTTCTGTTTCCATTCAGATGGTGTCAGTGTCGGGCTGAATAGTGACTCCAGCCCATATGGGCAGGTTGCCTGATCTAGATCCACCTGTATACCAGACATCAGCAGAATTCCCCTACTCCCTTTCTGTGGCCACAGAAGCCATCACAAGAACAGGGGTAGGGAACATTTGGAGGATCTACATACTCCACAAACTCTAGTGTCACCTACATATCTAGAAACAGTGTGTTGGAAAACAGGGTCATCTGTTACTACAAGATACATCATTTAGTTGATGTGGGGGTTTTGAGCCATATCAAAGTGGGTCAATAGAACATGTTCTCAGCTCACACCTTCGTAGGTAGGTAAGGAAGTTCTTACCATGATGATGCTGTTATTTCATGAGAGTGTCTTTCTGGGGGAGCATGGTGCACACTGCTAAGAACTATTGTTATATGGAGGTATCTCGGGTTTCTGTCCCCTTCCAGAGCTGAGACCAAAATCCTCTGGGTACTCTCTTCTATTATCTCTGACACAGTGTCCAACCCATACCTTCCAGAGTAATAGACACAGCTAATTCAATTGGTATCTCTGCTTGGGAGATGCCAGAACTCTAATCTGCTCCACTCATATTCTTACCTTCTCAAAGGTAGCTTGCTCAGTCCTATATATACCTTTTCTTTACCAGGTGCTATAAAAGATGGAGGCACTGTGCCAGGCAGGGAATAAAAATCCTCCCCAAATCCCAAATCCCTATAAAGTCTTGTACCCTTTTTGTGTTCTTAGAGATTGGATGGGCTTGCACATTCTCAATTATAGTTTCTGGAACAATGTAAGTCTTACCCAACCAAGCAACTCTCCAAAACTTTGTAGCAGTGTCTGTGCCTTGAATTTTCTGTAGGTTCACCACCGACCCTCTCTCTCACAGATGTACCAGCACAGTTAGCAGAATGTCTTGCAAGAAAGGCGAATCTTCACATGGTAACATTATATCAGCAATGTAATAGACCCAGTTATTGATGTGGGGAAGGAAAAGAGAAATCTCAGGTTATCATCCCATAACATAATGTGATGCTGTGGAAGTAGCCTTTGGAAAGCACTTGAAAAGTCCATTACTGCCCTTCCCACATGAAGACAAATAGATGTTAAGTCCAGTATAGTATGGTACACTCCTAGGAGCATGACCAAGTGCCTAAGATGGCAGCAATGTTGAGCATGGCCTGATTCATGGTGGGGTGGGGCACTACCTTGTTCAATTCTCAGTTGTCTGTTGTCATCAGCATTGAGCCGTCTGACTTTTTTTTAGTGGCCATACTGGGCTGTTGAAAGCATTATGAGCAGGGCGTACAATACCCACTTGGTGTAGTTCTTGGATAGTTTCTCCTAACTCTGTATGCTTCCAAGCAATTTATACTGTTTGACAGTTACGAGTCTTTATGGAGACAGAAGATTACTGGTTTCCAATTGGTACTTCCCCTCAACACTGGATTGATTATTCTAACTTAGAGGGGAAATTCACCAGTAGAGGTTTGCAGATTTGGCCTTTGTAGTACATCAATGCCCAGTGTATTTTCCAGTTTTAAAGATATAAACTTTTCCTGGGGGGGGCACCCAATTTCAATTTCAAGGGGACCTTCCAACCTTAGTGTTTGCCCACTGTAATCATCAGTGGCACTGAGAGGGTCTGAAAACTTCTGAGGGGTACCATGTATTAGATACAAGCAAAACCATCAACTTTGATTATGTCTTGGAGACCAATCAATAGTGAGCACAACATTGGGCCTCTGATCACCTCCAGCAACACTCACCTGAGGGCAATCTTGCCTTGCTTCCTTTACCTGTGTGTGAGAGGCACCCACCTTGACTATATATCCCTGAGGGCTCTGCTCGAGCAGATAGGGAATAATAAGTGTACGTGGTCTAAACTGTTTTTTCACATTCTAAGGCTTTCTATAGGCTAACCAACAGAGAACCATTGTTGCTTGTCTGTCTTTTCAGGTAGAGTCAGGGCAGCACTGAGATCAACCACATATGCTTCTGTGTTACATTTGCTGGAAACTTTACAGATGTTTGGGAGAGTCTTTTGGCTTCCAAGCTCCCTCTCTATCTTGATTCTTTACCACATCCCTTACCTACTCCTGGGAGTGGTCAATTTCCCCCAGATCAGCAATGGATTGCCCGATATCATAAACGTCTTCTTCTATGACAGGGATCAACATTCCAAACCAGGTTTTTTGGGGGTAGACTGGAGTATCTTAGCATTCAGTCATGCAGTGAATGTGTCCTGATCAAGAACTTCAAAGACAGGAGCACAGATTGCCTGTCACATTCCCAACTCCCTAAGAATGTGTTGTACCTCCTTTGTAGCTGTCCCGGGTCCTAGGTACCCAAGGAGATCTCATGTTGGGCCACACCTCACTATAAGCTAGAATAATCCAATCTATATGGGACTGAGTAATGCACTTCCCCAGTGCCATGGAGACACTCTGAGAGCAGGATGGGTGGGGCTGTTGCTAACTTTCTCTGCTTCTTGCCTATCAGAGAAATGCCATTGTACTCTATATTCTATAGCCACATAACCACACATGGACCCATCCCTGACCTTCTGCCAAAGCTTGGCTGCTGTATCAGTAAACCCAGTGATAGTATATTCTCTCACCATGAATGTTACCCTAACTGGGAAATGCCCCAATGGCTGGGGTTGTTTTGTTGTGCTTTTTTTTTTTTTTTTTTTTTTTTGACAGAGAGAGATCACAGGTAGGCAGAGAGGCAGGCAGAGAGAGAGAGAGAGAGGAGGAAGCAGGCTCCCTGCTGAGCAGAGAGCCTGATGCGGGACTCAATCCCCGGACCCTGAGATCATGACCTGAGCTGAAGGCAGCGGCTTAACCCACTGAGCCACCCAGGCGCCCTTTTGTTGTGCTTTTACTTTCCTTTGTAGCGCGGTCCAAATGGCAGGTATGTTTCATCTGCTGTACTGTCAATCACCAAGACACCCTCCTCTTCACTCTCCTCACTTTCCCTGGGATTTCACCCTCTTAGCATCCCCGTCAGGCTTGTTACAATCATTCAGACCTGAATCTGTGGCAGCTTGCACACCCCCTTAGCTTTGCAAAACAGCACTCTAAGTTCTCCAACTGATCATCCTGCTGTCCACCTTCTCTGCCAGCCCTAAAGTCAGCAAAGAAACACACGTCTTCCTCTATTCTCAGCTATTCTAATTTTCTAACCCAAGCTTTAGCCACTAGTTGAGTGTTGGTGTCTAGCTAAACTGCGCACAGTGGAGACCAACACACTATGGCAGCCACTTGTTTCCCGTCCCTGTCACAGTACACTCTGCACAGTTCCTCAAACAGGTGAAGCAAACCGCCAGCAGTTTTAGTATAGTTCCCATACTTACATGGTGGTTCACAAGCATTTAACAGTACCTCCGACGGACATAATGCTCAATGGCCAACTTAGGATTTCCTCTGTGAGTGACCCTTTTCTGAGACCCATTTATGCTGTCTCTTGGTTGGTTGACTAATTGTTGGTTCACAAACCAGATCCCATATACAAAGGGCAAAGAGAAACAAAAGACAGAAACAGGCCACTCCAGATTGGTAGAAGTTTTAATAAACAAGGGACTAGCTCTCTGTCCTTGACCACTGGAATCTTAGAAGTTTATATGGTTCAGTCACATGTATCATTCAGAAGAGCTCAACAACACATTGTTTTCTCAAGGCCACATCTTTGAAAATGGCTCTGGTTGTGGGAACTGCAGGCAGAAGTTGCATTCCAAGGACAGGGAAGAGAGTAAGGACCATCCACATGCTCCGAGTCAGCTCACGGGTCACTTGTGGTTACATCCTTTACAAGAACTTACAAAAAATACAGTGCAATGATAGAAAATTCTTATTTTTTTGTGACAATATTCCTTTTGACAATAGAATGAATGTTATGGATACCTTCCCTGGAAATAGCAAACAATTATACACACACATACCAGTTTAACAGACAATTTGCAGTCGCTCTCAGAATCCCTGCATCTAATCCATGGACCTTCCAGGCAACCAAAATGTCTTGACTAGGACCCACTGGTTAAAATAAGTGTGTGCTACTGTTCTTTATCATCCTAAATTATATCTGAAATGGTGTGTTATACCTGTAGACTAAATTCTAAGTGAACAAATTGTTACAATGTATTCTATGGGTCAGTTTCAGATGAAAAGCCAAAAAGCAAAGGAATTACATAAATGGAGAAAATTTCTTAAAACATTTTTCCAGGTATTATAGTCATGTTTTATGTGAGGCAGAGATGGAGTAGAAGGATAAGAAAGAATTACTGCCCACAAAGAAAAACAACAGGTAGGACATTTTAAGACCCTGGGTGAAGGAAAAGGACTGTTACTCAAGATGATTTGAATAATGCCAGGGTAGAGTCCGAACCATAGCTAGCAATGTCAAGAGCACACCAGATAATAAAAAGAATGCAATAACTATGAACAGAATGGTGAGAACATATATTCTTGAGAGTGATGGTAAAGAATCTGATGAGACAAAACTCAGAGATTTGGGAAAATAGTTCATGAATTTGCCAAATATTACTCAATGCAGGTGATGATGTCAGACATATCTATACACCGCCACTTTATTTAAAATATCTAAGCTGCAGATTGGGACAGCCATAGTATAAAACAGGTTTTGGAATAAATTTGATGTGGTTCTGCTCTGCCACAAGAGAAGATTACACATAATGTTTACATTTTGTGTAAAGAAGATTACACATAATGTAATGTTGGTAACTTTTGATTTTTCATTGGTAAAAATGGTGAAGATGTTGCAACTAACTCATAGCATTATTGGAAGTTTAAGTAGGACAACGTATATAAAAATTTACTATCAGTGCCTTATAACATAAAGGCAGAAGAAAAATGTAGCTGTTGATATGATTATCACATAAGAATAATACAATTGATCTATATTAAAGGAGATTGCCTTTTTAATCAGTGTACAATTATCAGGGTATTTATATTTTAGTTTCAATCATGAATCTTGGTATATTCTTAATTTCATTTACTTTTTCAGCTATTTATTCAGAGCTTTTAATGGACCAGAAAATTCTAGGCACTTGGGACATAGTATTGAAAAAAATAAAGTCCCTGACCTCATATTCTCATTATGTTATATCTAGGAAGATAAATGGTAAACACAGAAATGTAACATGTCACAAGGTTATGGGAGCTTTTCATAAGATTAAAGCATCTAAAAGGTGTTTAGAGGGTGAGAAGGTTGGTAATACCATTTTGTTTGGAACAATCAGAAAAGAAACATTGTGGCCTTGGAGCAGAGAAATAATATGGTCTGAAATATTTTTAAAGGATCACACTGGCTACTGTATCAGAAACAGATGGTCTGGGAATCAGTCAGTAGGCTTTTACAAGAAATATTGTTGTTTGTTACTATCTTGCTCTCTGGTGGTAGCAGTGAAGATGTTAAGAAATGATAAATTCTGAATATATCAAAAACGTAGAGTTGAAATTATTTGCTAAGAGGTCACATATATGTGTGTGAGAGAGACAGAGAAGGCTCAAGAATAAAATATTTGGTCCACTTGGAAAAATGTGATCCTTAGCCAATTGTTTAATTTATACTAATAATGATGTATCTATAATAAAGACAGTCGTTTAAGTTCTAATCACCCTCCACCGGCAAGGAGAAGCCCCAGTTCAGGTGTATCTTCTCTCTCTTTATTTCCGCAAGTCTACACACTTATATACGTTTACATGACCAATCAGCAAGCAGGGTACAGGAGGGAGTGAATCAGGCTGTACACCCAAATGAACAACTTCGCTAGCAACCAATGCTGTTTACTTCCTCTTTGGGCGTTCCGCTTAGTCTCAGGAGGCAATCCTAACCTGGCAACTAGCCAGGCGCCATCTTTTAATGGTGGAGGCCGCCCTGGCCAGGGGCCTGCCTCCGACAAGTTCTAATGAAAAAATAGCCATTATCAACTAAATAAAGCAAAGTTATCACAGTCGAATAAGAAAACAAATGCATGAACACTAGACTATGTAAGGCAAAAAAACAAAAGTAAAAACATGATTGTTCATGCAGACTTTCCCACAGTGTGACTGAGAGATGGGACACACACCATGCTTCTTGTATATGCTGGGGATTACAACCTCTCATTCTATGAAAAGTTCTTTAAATATATGTGGATTATACAAAAATTTGTCTTTGTAAAACTTAACTACTCTTTAGATAATCATCTCACATTTCTTTTGGAGATGAGCTGAAATACACTAAATCAGCAATAGTTCATGGAGTATATTAACCTTAAACACTCTTTAGGAAGAAAAATGAGTTGGGGGGAAAAAAGATGTTACCTAGAAACAATGAAGAATATTCAGAATAGACTGAGAATGAACAGTCTGCTTCACTACAAATATATACTTAACAGTTATACATCTTATAATCTTTAGGGAAATGTATTTCAAGTATATCTAAGATAGCCCTCTGCCAATTTCCATTTGTTCTCATTCACGAATTCCAGCCTATTAACAGTATTAGTGAAAACCACTGTGCTTATGTCTGGGAGAAATGGCTAATGTGTATTGCAAAATTATTTGGATTGAGATTTATTTTAAGCTGCTATACAAGCCAGTTCTTGCTTTATTATTTTCTAACAGAAAAAAAAATAGTTTCCTTTTGGCTCCTCTGGTCGTCTCTTTTAGATAACTTTGCTTCCATTTTTATGGAGACTTCAATTTAACTTTCACATCTCACATTCAATTCTGAAGGAGAATTGCTATCTTCTATTCTAAATATTTTAAGCTAGACCAAAAAAAGGAAAGAAAGTAAAACAAAATCTGGCATATGCAAAAAAGAGGAGTGCATATGAAGAAAAAGGAATCTTTAAGAACCATCATTCTATTGTCTGCTATGCTATTCTATTTTAACATAAAATGTTTGGAAAATCTACTTGCCTTCGTATTCACAGTAAGTGCTTTATTTAATTTCCCCCTTTCAGAAGGATTTGCAGAAGTTGAAGTAGAAATGCTGATTTTTTAAGCCTATAACTGGAAAGATACTAAATGCCTGACAGCAGCAGGAAAGTCCAGCACCCAAATGGAAACGTGATAACCCATTATGGAAGCACATGAAAAGACAGATAGATTTGTCTCTGGGAGTTCAGGGATTCTGATCATGTTTCCAGTATGAATTTCCATCCCTGTGCTTAGAACTGCTCATAGTTCTGAGAAGAACATTTGCAAACTCAGTGTCTTTCATGATAATAACTTTTCAGACTTTCTACTGTCAAACAGTTTTAGCAAAGTGTGCAATATCTGCTCTTTCCAATCATGAGAAGAGACAACACCACACACTTCCATGTAAACTTAGAGTCCCTTCTTTGTTATATACGAATAATATGAACAAAGTGACTTTTTAATTATTTTATAAAAATGAACACATTTATTGTAAAGATTTTTGCTGGTTTTGATTTTTATACTCACTCTGATATTGAGTCTTTTCATCCTGCCTGAGTTTATCTATGCATATATACATATGCATATATGTATAGGATATTGCATGGCAATAATGTAAATGTAGGTTAGGAACTATTATGTATTTAATGGCTTAATGCATATCTTACCTATAGGAGAACTGAGGTAAAAGGAGTGTCTTCACTAACTTCTACTAATTTTTTTCAGAAGCACCATTATATTTCTGTCACTGAACTCAGTCCTTTTTCTTATAATCTACATCTCTATAAACTTTTTTCCTGGTCTATAACCAATTAGAATCTCACTTTCATAATGTTAACATTTTTAAAGGACTGGAAAGTATTCGAAAAAACACAGAACATTTAAAACAGGCATTAGTTTGCTGAACAAAATCAACAAGTGATCATTGTTTTGTACAATGCAGCATAAAATGTAAAAATTATATAGCATTTAAGTTAAATGCAGATTTTTATATATTATAATAGTTTAAGTACAAATTTATTTTAGCTTTTTTTATATAAGAGGAGGTATGGAAGTAATTTTTAAATGTTGAAATCACTATAATTACAACATGAAAGTTCTTTCACACTTTGACATCTCCTCTAGACAGTTTGACATCTTAAAGTCACAGCCAGCATGTGAATATTAATCAACAAAATCATTTAAACTGTGAGTTTTTGTACTACGATATATAAGAACAACTTTTAAAAAAAATTTTTCAATTTATTTATTTTCAGAAAAACAGTATTATTTTTTCACCACACCCAGTGCTCCATGCAATCCGTGCTCTCTATAATACCTGGTACCCCACCCTCTCACCCCCCCCGCCACTTCAAACCCCTCAGACTGTTTTTCAGAGTCCATAGTCTCTCATGATTCACCTCCCCTTCCAATTTACCCCAACTCGCTTCTCCTAACACCCCTTGTCCTCCATGCTATTTGTTATGCTCCACAAATAAGTGAAACCATATGATAGTTGACTCTCTCTGCTTGACTTATTTCACTCAGCATAATCTCTTCCAGTCCCATCCATGTTGCTACAAAAGTTGGGTATTCGTCCTTTCTGATGGAGGCAGAATACTCCATAGTGTATATGAACCACATCTTCCTTATCCATTTGTCCGTTGAAGGGCATCTTGGTTCTTTCCATAGTTTGGCGACCGTGGCCATTGCTGGTATAAACATTGGGGTACAGATGGCCCTTCTTTTCATTACATCTGTATCCTTGGGGTAAATACCCAAGAGTGCAATTGCAGGGTCATAAGGAAGCTCTATTTTTAATTTCTTGAGGAATCTCCAAAGAGGCTGCACCAACTTGCATTCCCACCAACAGTGGAAGAGAGTTCCCCTTTCTCCACATCCTCTCCAACACATGTTGTTTCCTGTTTTGTTAATTTTGGCCATTCTAACTGGTCTAAGGTGATATCTCAATGTGGTTTTAATCTGAATCTCCCTGAAGGCTAATGATGATGAACATTTTTTCATGTGTCTGATAGCCATTTGTATGTCTTGATGGGAGAAGTGTCTGTTCATATCTTCTTCCCATTTTTTGATATGTTTGCCTGTTTCGTGTGTGTTGAGTTTGAGGAGTTCATTATAGATCCTGGATATCAACCTTTTGTCTGTACTGTCATTTGAAAATATCTTCTCCCATTCTGTGGGTTGCCTCTGTTTTTTTGACTGTTTCCTTTGCTGTGCAGAAGCTTTTGATAAGAACAACTTTTAATTCATATTTTAGTTTTGGAATTAAGCTTAGAATCTTAAGAAAAAAATGCTCTTATTGCTGTCCCCTTTGAAATCTTTTTTAAAGAAATACATGGGTTTAGAATGGTGCTTTGAAGGTTCTAGTAATTTGTATGCTTACTTTTCATCAAATTTAATAAAATCTCTAACATTTACGCTTGTCTGTTGGTAAGTAGCAAAATAAACAAACTAACCAAAAATCAAAATAAAAACAAAACAAAACAAAACAAAAAGAAAAAGACACACTTTTACCTACCTTAAGGAAAAATAAAAACTTGTAAGGGTTTTCTAGTCAAGAAATAGATTTGACTGGCAGAAATGGAGTAGTCACTGTCACTCTCTTTCTCTCTCACATATTTATTCTAAAACCCCTCACATAACATCAAATGAATCACTGTTGTCTTACTTATTTTAGGTTCCTGAAAATGTCAAAGTTTAGTCATGCTTACAGATTGGACATTTGTGATGGTTAATTTTATGTGTCAATTCTTCTAGGCTATGGTACCCAGTTTTTGGTCAAACATCAATCTAGATATTGTTATAAAGGTCTATTTCAGATGTAATTAACATTTAAATTAGAAGACTTTAAGGAAAGCAGATTATCCTCTATATTATGGATGAGCCTCATCCAATCAATTAAAGGCCTTACGAGCAAAGACTGAGAATCCCCAAAGCAAAAGAAATTCTCCTCAAGACTGCAATATAGAAAATCACTTAAACTAAAATTCTAATTTCTCTATTTGTGGATTGTGTGATTTTGGATAAATCATATGTCCATAAAATCTCAGTAACTTAAACCTTTTTTTCTAATAGTAATAACAATAATACAAACATTGTAAGGTTGTTAAGGTATTTGAATAAAAAATGCATATAAAGTGATTAATACAATTATTGGAACAATAAAATAGACTAGTTTCAGTATTTACACCTAGTATGTTATTACTAATACTAATAGATTCTCTATATAAAAGTTGACGTGAGCACAAACATAATTATTAAAAAATAATTTATATGTGATGTTGTTTCTCTGATTTGCAACACATTTGTTAATTTAAAAATTAGAGAGATCTGTCTTTTTATATGAAATAAGAATGTAATTTTTCTTATTTCACCAATTTAAATTTATGAACTATTCTTTCTTTAACTTATTCCCCAATTAATGAAATGGCTTCCCTTGTAACTGTCCATGCTATGGCCTTTGTCATCTTTTAAAGTGTGTAATCTTTAGTAAATATGAAGTAGGTAAATACTGTCTCAAAAAAAAATCAATCTATATTCCTCTACTGTAAAAGGATCCTAGGTGTTTCAGATATATTTTGATAAATATTTTTCTTTGTATTACCTTTTCTATCATGATATTATTTAACTAGAAAGAAAAAAAATTTCTTAGTTGTATACTTGAAAATTCACAAAAAAGAGGAATCAAAAGATAGGTCTCATTTAACCTAATACCTGGATAAATGAATTCAAAGATCATTTTTAGACATTCACTTTGTTTTTTATCAAAGAGGGTATGCTTTGGTTTTTCTAGCTATTAGGTTTAAATTCTTTTGTTTCATCCCTTGGTCAAATGATGTGTCTTTTAATATCAGTTGAGCTTACTTAAATTACCATTTTCACAGTTAACATTCACCCCAAATTACCTGTAATATGTCAAATCTTCAACAACTAGGATTATGTTGAAAATGGATTATAGGCAGACAACTGATTCCAGAACTGTCATTCATCTTCTCTAGAGAGCTCATTAACCTTTAAAGGTTTGTGCATGATTCCATAATTATCTTGCAATGGGGATTTTATTTCTCTTCTGTTTCATCAGGTTGCCCCTTTGTATGGACTACTATGAGGCTGACATTCTTCTTAACTCTGAGCTGGCAAAGCAGGTGGTGGCACATAGAAGTAGTATATAGAGCAAAGACTATTCCTATCATCACCATCCATGCCCTTAGCATTTTTTTCAGACACGAGATGAAGAAATTACCATGTCTTTTTATGCTTGAGAATTATGTAAAAATGACTTGAGGAAAATGGTTAATAGTATAATATTCATTTTTCATAATTTTTCCCAGTTCTTATCAAAAACCTACTTCTCTTATAAGGCTCATTCATGTTTGTTTCTTTCACTCTGTATAACTTGTCGCTTTGCACCCTATTTTCAATATGGCAAATTATTTTCAGAGCAGAACCTTGTATAAAATATTTTAAAATCCTCCTATTTAAGATACCTGTGTATTTCTGGGGCACCTGGGTGTCTCAGTCTGTTAAGCGCCCAACTCATAATTTTGGTTCAGGTTGTGATCTCAGGGTTGTGGAATCCAGCTGCCCTCCCGACCTGGGTCATGCTCTGTGCTCAGTAGGGAATCTGCTTGGGATTCTCTCTCCCTCTCCTGCCCCTCTCCCCTTCTTCAAATAAATCTTTGAAAATAATAAAATTTAAAATAAAATAAAATAAAATACCAGGATATTTCTTATAGTGTAACAGGGAGAAACTTAGGATGTCTGACTCCATACTGCTTCTATTTCCCTTATTGCTGTCGTTTAAACCTTAAACACTTCTACTTGGCTCTCCACTAAGTCAAGTTAATCATCAAAGGAATTTCGCTTACCGCTAAAATTTGGGAAAACTGCCCTTTCTAAAACTACCTCACCTGAGGGGATAAGAAAGTATGTACAGGAATGACCATGCTATGTTCAAGATTTGCAAGAACAACATGTCCAGTTTCCTGTATCCAAAGATCAACTGACCAAGGACAAAGATGTTACCCGATCTTCCTGATCTGTCTACAGATGTCAGTCGGCTTTGATTCCAATCCCCTCCTTCTTCTCTCTTTTGCTAACAAAAAAGCTTTGAATTTCATCCCATGAGGAGATGGTTGATGGACAATAGTCTATCAACTCCTTGGTTTTCTGGCTTTCTGAATAAAGCTGCTTCCTTACCCCAGCATCTTGCCTCTCAACTTACTGGTCTGTCATAAGACAAGCAGAATGATTTTGGACTCCATTACAATAGAAGTGTGTTCCAAAATTAGAACCATAAGAGAAGGATTTCAGAACTTTTGCCTGTTATTTTCATTTTTCATTATGTCAACAGATGAAGAACACAAGTTGAGGACTAGAAAATTCTGAAATGAGCTCATCATATAGGCAGAATGATGAAGGTCCAAAAACAAGAAAGCATAATTGCCCACAGCATCACAATTCCAAATATAACAATAAAACATTTTTAGATTTCAAAGGTGGAGTTCGCTAAAACATTTAGTGTTAATGAGTGATTCCTATTTTATCTCATTTCTGATAGTACAGGCTCTATATCTTCCTGCCCCATTATAATTGTCCATAATGTCTCACTCTTAACATCAGTATAGTTAAATTGTTGTGGAAAATAATCAGACGCATGAGAAACAAAGCAGGAGAACTCAAGTTCAAGGCAGCAGTCCCAGGTGAGCTGGCACTCAGGATTCTGGGGCTCCAGTTTTGGGGCTACAGTGTTTATGTAGGGGAGTGGCAGAGGTCAGGTTCCAAGAGCTATGCTGACTGCTGGTAGGTGGGTTTAAACTGGGGTGGGGGCTGCTTTAGGGGGAAACAATGATTAGGACAGGGCAGGGGGCTTGTGGCAGAAAGCCTGTTTACGGAGACAGAAATGGCTGTTAATCACTTGCTGCCAGTGGGGCTTCTGGTTATCTCCTACTATTTGTAGTAACTTTTTATCTACTGGGCCTGCCAGCCTGGACCTCCTCTGGGTAATTCTCCTCTTCAAAATGACACTGGGTGAGTTACCTATCAACTCAGACCCTCATTTGAATAATTAGACCTCATTTGAATACTTGAGGGTAAAAACATGTTGATCTCCTAAGGGTGTTTTAGAGAGTGAGAAAATATGAAACCTGTACATACATCCTAAAATCTAATAAAGATTTTAAAATATTATAATTACAGTTAATATTCTATATTTTAAGAGTAATTTCCCAAGATTTCAGGGTTAATAATGTTTAAGTGATGATCATGGATGAATTATATGACCCTCCTAAAAATGTATTTGTTAAAGTTCTAATACACAGGATCTCATAATGTGACCATATTTGGAGATAAGGTGGTCTTTAGGGGTACTTAAGTTAAAATGGGTTCATTTGGGTGGACTTTATATGACTAGTATCCCTTTGAAAAGAGGCGATTAGGACACAGACCCATAGAAGAAAGCCCATGTGAAGACATAGGAAAAAAAGAGCCCTCTACAAGCCAAGGAAAAAGGCCTCAAAGGAAACCAACCCTGCCAACACCTTGATGTTAGATTTCTCATCTCTGGAACTATGAGAAAATATTTTTTTTCTGAGTCACCCACCCAGTCTGTGGTACCTTTTATGTCAGCTAGAGCAAATACAGTAATAAGTTTTAAAAAAACTAAAACTACACACACACACACACACATGCGCGCGCGCGCGCGCGCACACACATTTAAAACTTTATCTTTCTCTCTCCATATATATATATATGTGTGTTTGTGTATATATATATATATATATATATATATATATATATATATATCTTTTGCACACATACACACACTTACACACACACACACAAAGAAATAAAGTTGGGCCTTGTGGCAAAAAAAAGTTGCAGAAAAGTGTTAATGATCTCTTTACCTTTAGGGTCCACACAGTACCACTTTTGTTTCATTTTTCATCTCTGCTTCATTTTCTGTGCTCATAAATTAGAAATACTTGCCAAGATTTAGACAAAACAAACAAAAAAAGCAACAACAACAAAAAACAGTGGATCGATTATATGAGTTTCTGGCAGGAAAGGATTTAATACAGGGAATTATATGCTTATAAAACACACGGAGGGACTAGAACAAAGGTCACTTAAAAATTCCAATGTTCTAAAATATCAGAAAGTTTCATGTATCATAGCAAACCAGTGCTGTTTATCTCAGATATTTTCAGCAATGAAGTGTGTGATTAATTGAGGATGATGGAAACCATTGACAAATTGTTAAGTCTGGCATTTGCAGAATCACATCCTTGCTCATCTTTTCTTGAGTAGTAAGGTTTTTCCTTACACTTCTATTTTCCAAATATCATTCACTTTCCTCATACTGGAAGAATTTTGCTGGCAAGAAAATTGCAAAATGCATGTTCCTGATTTTACCATCGGGTGATGACGATATCTCACATTTGCTTAATTATCTTTTACAGGTTCTATTTAGTTTTCCAACCTGTCTATCATGACAATCAAGGGATCTTGAGGATGCTCCAGAGCAACATATGCTTCAGTTAAGACTTCTCTCACCCCAGGTACTCACACCTGCATTGGCAGCAGCCCAGCAGGTTCAGAGCAACTTATGTGCTCTGGATAAACTTGCCCTTCCCTGGCTTAACATTTAACTTGGTAAATTAGGCAGATATTTCAGAATAGTCCTACCTTTAGCCCTACTTTTCCATTAACATTCTTAACTTTATCTCCAGTACCTGTTGTATTTGTCAGTGTGCTCTAGATAAACAGAATTTGTGTGTGTGTGCGTGTGTGCGTATATATATATATATATAAATTTATTTTATTTATAATATATATGTGTACATCCATATATCTATATATCTGTATCTATATCTATATAGATATTTTATTATAGAAAGTTAGTTCATGTGATTATGGAGGCTGATAGGTCCCAAGATTTATTGGGAGGTAGAAATCCAGGAGAGCTGATGGGTAGTTTTAGCCTGAGTCCAAAAACCTGAAAACAAGAAGATCTGATTGTATAACTTCCAGTCCAAGAGTCAGAGGCTGGAAACCCAAGAAAAGTCAACATTTCATTCTGAACCAAAGGCCAGAAAAGAGCAATATTGTAGTACAGTGAATCAAGAGAAGTTTCTTCTTATTAGAGGAAGATTCGGCATTTTGTTCTATTTAGGTCTTCAACTGATTGGATAATAACCATCCACATTAGGGAGGATAATATGATTTACTCAGAATATTAATTCAAATGTTGATCTTATCCATAAACTTATAGGTATAGAATGATGTTTGATCAAATATCAAATATCTGGATACTCCATGACCTAATATAGTTGACACATAAAATTAACTATCAGAGGTCCATCCTTTGTCATCTCGGCATCTATATACATTTTATTAAACCATATTTATTTTCAAGTGAACAAGATAACAAGATCATAATTCTATATAACATGATACAATTATCCTGAGTACAACTAAAAATCACTATCCCCTTCCCCAGAAGAGGGGTTAAAATCCTGGAGTAGTGAGTGATGTTTATTCTTTTTTTTTTTTAAGATTATTTTATTTATTTATTTGAGAGAGAGAGAGAGAGAGAATGAGAGAGAGAGAGCATGAAAGGGGAGAAAAAGACTCCCCCCCGAGCAGGGAGTCTGATGTAGGACTCAATCCGGGACTCCAGGATCACGACCTAAGCTGAAGGCAGTTGCTTAACCAACTGAGCCACTCAGGCACCCCCAGTGATGTTTATTCTTAAATACTGTAATATAAAATTTAAAATATTTAAATACTATGATATATAACCAATACATCGTACATTGCATGATAAGGAAAAAAGGGAGAAAATAAAAAATATAGGCTATACAGACATGCACATACACACATGCAAACGCATTCATAGAAAAATAAGAAAAGGCAATTACAGTCTTTATGTAACTGATCACATTGATGTAGCTGCTATTTGTAGTTTTCTTTTTCTATTCCACAATTTTTTTTTCTTTGCCTTCAGCAAGCACCTTTGTTGATCCATGTTTCTTTACTTGGAAGTGGTGACCCAACCATTCATTTTGAAGGGTCTGGGCCATTAGTAATTCTGCTTGAACTGACCTGTAATTTTCCATTGGCTTTAATCACAAGGCATAATAATACTAAGAATTGCCATAATGGACTCCAGACACATTCTTCCTTCACTGTGGAATAGTATTCTAATTTCCCATTGTTAGCCAGGATCAGTCACCCTAGCCAGCAATGCAACTTTTTTTTGCCTATTGATTCAGAGAAATGAAAACCCCAAAATGTTCTGGTGGCACTCTTACCTTCTAGTCCAATGGAAGCATTATTGTGACTCCCAACAGAAGCGTTCTTCTCTTTGGAGCTAACACCTCTAAGCTAACAGAACATAAAATCATGGGACAAGGAAACAAATATTCACTAGCAAGTTACTAGGAATAATAGTAGGTGGCTCCACTCTCCCTTCCACACTTTGCTTCCTGGACCTATGAACCCTGACTATGGGAGAAAAAACATATATTGGATACAGATCCAGGACCTATATGGTCTTGGAGAACCCTGTCCCAGGCTCTAATTGGTAGACCCCCCTAAATGGTTTTGAAACTAAGTCTTCAAAAGGCCATTCCAGTGTTCTATCAAACTACTGCTTTAAGATAGTGGAAAACATGAGATGACAGTGAATTCTATGATCATGAGCTCATTGCTGCACTCCTTTTGCTATGAAGTAAATTCTTTGATCACAGACAAAGCTATAGAACACCATCACAATGGATAAAACATTCTTTAAGTCCAGAGACGATAGTTTTTGAAGTATAGCATGCAAAGAAGGCAAATGTGTATTTGTAGTAAGCATCTGTTTCAGTAAGAACAAAACCCTACCCCTTCCTTGATGGAAGTTGTCCACTGCAATCAGTCTGCTACCAGATACCTGCCTGATAACCCAGGGGACGATGCTATATCAGGGACTCAGTGTTGTTCTCTTCTACTGGAAGATTGGGTATTCAGCAGTGGCCGAGCCATGTTGCCCTACTTTTTAAAGAAACATGCTCAGCTAATAGATTGGTTGCAATCTATTAGAGTCAAGGACACACTCTGATACAATTAATTCATGATCTTAATTCAAGCAATAGTTTATATAATACCTAGAATTCTATTAACTTCCTGGGAGTTAGATGGAGAGTTTCTCTGGAAGATTCTGTTGTCAAACACACACACACACCTGCGCATGTGTGTGTGTGTGCATGAAAATACTAGTTCATTATTAAATATTTCTGTCTCATTCTACTCTGTTGAATTAGCCTTAACCCATTACAAAATTTTTAAAAATGAGAAGAAGTATCATAGGAAGAACTGGTTACAACCATGTACTTAGCTGAACTTCCTCTTTCTTCATCCAAAATAAGAATCCCTGCAGTAATCTTAAAAACAAAACAAAACAAACAAACAAACGAAGGAAAACTCGAGGAATTAATTTAATGATGAACACCTTCAACAAAATCATTATTTTCTGTCATTAGTTAAATTCTGTCATTAACTAGATATTTTAGGACAAAATGATAAAAACAACATTTTGTCTTAATAGTCCTTTGCACAAAATAAGAACATCTCTTCCTGGTATCTCACAGGAAATTTTTGAAAATGAAATCTGAGTATTTTAATAAATGTATTATTTACTAGGTTACAAGTCACCTATGAATGGATAGGGCAAAAAATTAGGATATCTATACTTTCAGCATTACTTTCAAATAAGAATCAAAATATAACAGTTATTTAAAATTAATAGCAAAATTAAAATAACATTTTATTTACATATTTGTGCACTGATGATGAAAAAATATCAAACATGTTAACATTTAAGGTTAATATGTTAATGTTAACATGACTAGAATATGTCTAGAATGTTACTAGTCATCATTCATCCATTAAGATATTTTCAATATTACTTTAATTTTTATTTTTTATAAACATATATTTTTATCCCCAGGGGTACAGGTCTGTGAATCACCAGGTTTACACACTTGGCAGCACTCACCAAAGCACATACCCTCCCCAATGTCCATAATCCCACCCCCTTCTCCCAAACCCCCTCCCCCCAGCAACCCTCAGTTTGTTTTGTGAGATTAAGAGTCACTTATGGTTTGTCTCCCTCCCAATCCCATCTTGTTTCATTGATTCTTCTCCTACCCACTTAAGCCCCCATGTTGCATCAACACTTCCTCATATCATGGAGATCATATGATAGTTGTCTTTCTCTGCTTGACTTATTTCGCTAAGCATGATACGCTCTAGTTCCATCCACGTTGTTGCAAATGGCAAGATTTCATTTCTTTTGATGGCTGCATAGTATTCCATTGTGTATATATACCACATCTTCTTGATCCATTCATCTGATGTCCATCAATATTACTTGAAAAAAGTGGAATTGGGGGCACCTAGGTGGCTCAGTCAGTTAAGTCTCTGCCTTCAGCTCAGGTCATGATCCCAGGGCCCTGGGATCAGTCCTGTGTCAGGCTCCCTGCTTGGCCAGAAGCCTGCTTCTCCCTTTCCCACTCCCCCTGCTTGTGTCCCCTCTCTCACTGTGTTTCTCTCTGTCAAATAAATAAATAAAATCTTAAAAAAAAAAAAGAAAAAAAATGATTTAAAAAGATATAATTAGTGGTGTGTAAAAAAAAGTTATTAATTGAATGCATACTATGTGTTAGGTGCTATTGGACGCACTGAGGAAACAACAGGAATGAAAACAGACAAATATATTTATCCTATCAGAGAGCATTATTCTTGGAGTGGAGGTGGTGAATAAATGAGAGATGATAGATAGACGAATATATAGATAAACAGACAGACATCTTTAGAGAACATTAAAGTTATTGGAAAAAATAATATTATGGGCTCAGTGGGTTAAGCCGCTACCTTCAGCTCAGGTCATGATCTCAGGGTCCCGGGATCAAGTCCCGCATCGGGCTATCTGCTCAGCAGGGATCCTGCTTCCTCCTCTCTCTCTCTCTGCCTCTCTGCCTACTTGTGATCTCTGTCTGTCAAATAAATAAATAAAATCTTTAAAAAAAATAATAATGTGATGCGATTTGGCAAATGGATAAAGAGGACCTAATTTGCTTTGTTTGATAGAAAATCCAAGAAAATCTCTTTGATAAGCTAATGTTGAACAGAATCTGTAAAGAAATGGAGAGCAAAGGAAGCAGATACCTGAAGGAGGTGTGTTCCAGGCAGGGCATACATGGGTTCGATCAAGATTTAAGCACATTTGCAAATATCTTCTCCCATTCCGTGGGTTGCCTCTTTGTTTTGTTGACTGTTTCCTTTGCTGTGCAGAAGCTTTTGATCTTGATGAAGTCCCAAAAGTTCATTTTCCATTTTGTTTCCTTCAATAAAATTCTTGAAAGAAGTTACTGTGGTCAATGTTGAAGAGATTACTGCCTATATTCTCCAGGATTTTGATAGATTCCTGCCCCATACTGAGGTCTTTTATCCATTTCGAGTTTATCTTTGTGTATGGTGTAATAAAATGGTCAAGTTTCATTCTTCTACACATTGTTGTCCAATTTTTCCAGCACCATTTATTGAAGAGGCTGTCTCTTTTCTAATGTTTATTTTTTCCTTGTTTTGTCAAAGATTATTTGACCATAGAGTTCTGGGTCCACATCTGGGCTCTCTACTCTGCTCCACTGGTCTATGTGTCTGTTTTGTCCTTGTACCATGCTGTCTTGGTGATCACAGCTTTGTAGTAAAGCTCAAGATCAGGCAACATGATGCTCCCAGCTTTTTTTTTTTTTTCTTTTTCAACATTTTCTTAACAATTCTGGGTCTGTTCTGGTTCCATACCAATTTTAGAATTGTTTGTTCCAGCTCTTTGAAAAATGCTGGTGGAATTTTTATCAGGATGGCATTGAAAGTATAGATTACTCTAGGCAATATACACATTTTAACAATGTTTATTCTTCCAATTCCTGAGCATGGAATAGTCTTCCATATTTTTGTGTCTTCTTCAATTTCTTTCATAGTCTTCTGTAGTTCCTTGAGTAGAGATCCTTTACGTCTTTGGTTAGGTTTATTCCCAGGTATCTTATGGTTCTTGGTGCTAGAGTAAATGGAATCAATTCTCTAATTTCCCTTTCTATATTTTCATTTTTAGTGTATAAGAAAACAACTGATTTCTGTGCATTGACTTTGTATCCTGCCACGTTACTGAATTGCTGTATGAGTTCTAGTAGTTTGGGGGTGGAGTCGTTTGGGTTTTCCATATCAAGTATCATGTCATCTGTGAAGACAGAGTTTGACATTTTCATTGCCAATTTGAGTACTTTTTATTTCTTTTTGTTGTCTGATTGCTGTTACTAGGACTTCTATTACTATGATGAACAACAGTGGTGAGAGTAGGCATCCTGGTCATTTTCCTGATCTCAAAGAGAAGGGCTGATATCTAAGATCTATAAAGAACTCAAACTCAACACACACAAAATAGATACATCAAAAAATGGGCAGAAGACATGAACAGACACTTCTCCAAAGAAGACATACAAATGGCTAACAGGCATATGAAAAAATGTTCATCATCATTATCCATCGGGGAGATTCAAATCAAAAGCATATTGAGATACCACCTTACAAGAGTTAGAATGGCCAAAATTAACAAGATACTAAACAACAACTGTTGGAGAGGATGTGGAGAAAGGGGAACCCTCTTACACTTTTGGTGGGAGAGCAAGTTGGTTGCAGCCACTTTGGAAAACAGTGTAGAGATTCCTTAAAAAAATTAAAAAGAGAGCTACCCTAGAACCTGCAAATGGACTACTGGGTATTTACCCCAAAGATACTGATGTAGTAAAAGAAGGCCATCAGTACTCCAATGTTCATAACAGGAATGGCCACAGTTGCCAAACTATGGAAAGAACCAAGATACCTGTCAACAGATGAATTGATAAAGAAGACATGGTCCATATATACAATAGAGTATTATGCCACCACCAGAAAGGATGAATACACAACTTTTATATCAATGTGCAGGACTGGAAGAGATAATACTGAGTGAAATAAGTCAGACAGAGAGAGTCAAATATCATTTGGTTTCACTTACTTGTGGAACATAAGGAATAACATGGAGAACATTGGGAAATGGAGAGAAGTGAGTTGGTGGAAATTGGCGGGTGAGACAAACCATGAGGGACTGTGGACTCTGAGAAACAAACTGAGGGTTTTGGAGGGAAAGGAGGTGGCAGGTTGGCTGAGCCTGGTAGGGGGTATTAATGGAGGACACATATTTCATGGAGCACTGGGTGTGGTGCATAAATAATGAATTTTGGAATGTTGAAAAGAAATAAAATAAAATAAAATGGATAAAGAGATTTAAGCAGAGACTATATTGAAAATGTCAGTGGAAGACCAGAAAGAAATCTCCATTTTGATGTTAAGAATAAGAATGGAGATTTTGCTCTAAATGTACATAATTCTGAAGAAGTTACTAAATTCTATGTGATAAGGAATTTGCCACAAGTATTTGTTTTGTGGAGATAAAATATGAAATAACAATTGAATATCTTTTGTCAATCTATAGTTTTGAAAATACCAATCATTTAAAATATTTATGAACACTTAATAAAGTATTTTTTAAATTTAATTTAATTTAATTTTTTCAGTGATCCAAAATTCATTGTTTATCCACTACACCCAGTGTTCCATGCAATACGTGCCCTCCTTAATATCCACAACTGGGCTCACCCAATCCCCCACCCCTCTCCTCTCTAAAACGCCATTTTGTTTCTCAGACTCCACAATCTCTCGTGTTTTGTCTCACCCTCTAATTTCCCCCAACTCACTTCTCCTCTCCATCTCTTAATGTCCTCCATGTTATTCCTTATGCTCCACAAGTAAGTGAAACCATATGATAACTGACTTTCTCTGCTTGACGTAGTTCGCTTATATTTTAGACCTCATCATAGCAAGCAATAAGTTCTATTTATTTGCTACCACTCATTAAAAAACAATACTTTGGATCTTGATGAAGTCCCAAGATCTAAAGTATTGTTTCTTAATGGGTGTAGTAAATAAATAAGGCCTTGCTATGACGAGGTCTAAAATGCAATTGAGAAGATAAAGTAAACCATTTATATAAATGGTTAGATAACTCAAAACAGAAAACTATATGGCTGCCAAATAGTAGCTACATTTAACTATTGTATTGAGAATATGAAGAGATCACATGAAGCAAAAGTAGTCAGAAAACAGGATATTAGGAAAAATGATAATGTCAGATATTATCAGGAGAATGTAAGTTCTTTAAACATTTTCTTGAAATACTAATTTTCAAAAGATGAAGAAAATATTAAATTTATTCGTACAGTGTCAGGAATTGACTTCAACATGAGAGATACTTAAGGAATTTTTTATAGAAATTTCCAAAAAAAATGTCCGTCAGAATTTTTTTTAAGGAATTGATGAAACTACAGGAGACTTGGGGAAGAAAAAAATAAAGTTAATTCCTATGTATGTTTATAAAGAACAAACAGAAAAAGCCCCAGCAAGCTTAATTGTAAAATGTTTGCCTATATAGATTGGACCAAGTCCATGTAAATCTTGCAAATATGCATCTGAATGTAGAATTCAGTGTGAATTGATAGGTAGCACTCTGTCTGCCCATGCCTCCAAGTCTATGGTCTCCTTTATGGGTAGAAACAAACATTAGTTGCCTTCATTATCCATAGTCTCATAATAAAGTGTGTGGAAATGGAAGCTTAAAATGCTTATTGAACAAATGCATGAATATAATACATCTTACAGTGGAGCTGAAAACAAATCTTGATCTCATATGATAAGCCCTGACTTTAATTCACTCTCCTAATTATGTGAAATAATACTTCTCTGTGGTTGGATGGTTTTCAAATGAAAACTTGTATCCACCTCTCACATGTCAACACTTTCTAATATTGTCTGAAATAAAGTAGAAGGACAAAGGCTGGGATGTGACATTTACACCTTGGATAAAGAAAGGGAGGTTTGGGCATTTGAGAACTTCTCTTCTTGAGGAACTTCTAATGATTTTTCTTTTTTTATATATATTTGGCTGCCTTTAGCATTTGAGGAAATGATAAGTATAATACCTTATAGTTAAAGACAGATACTTAGCAGGTTCAAAATTATATTTTACCAGAGATAACTTGTGACCACAATGACTAGTAAATTCCAAGTTCAGTGTCAGTCACTGGATAGAAGTGCAAAACTCCTATTCAAGAAACTATTTTTTTAATATATAATTGCCAAAGTGCAATTATATATAAGTGCCAAATATATCTATACTTAGAAAACTTGTTTAGCATATAAGAAAGCATCCATACTAATAATAGAATTATTAGGAGATATAGGAATGAAAACTGGTGTTACATGTTTTAGACTAAAGTAATTAGAAAGGATTCAAAAATAGAGATGAGTTTTTAGTTGGAATTTAAAGGAGAGAGAGCAATCGATTTTGAGGAAGAAATAATATCAAGATTATATATATATATATGTATATACATATACATCTATATATCAGAAAAATCTTTCAACAGCCAACTCTAGTATGAAAGGAATAGGCAAAAGTATTTATGTCATCATATAATGAATCTATGTTGGACAAGAAATATACATATTTTTAAGGATTTATTTGTTTATTTTAAAGAGAAAGAGAGAACAAGAGCAGGCATGAGCAAGGGAGCGGCAGAAGCAAAGAAGGGAAGGGAGACAAGTAGAATATCCACTAAGAGCTGAGCAGGGAGCCCAGTGTGGGGCCTGATCCCAGGGCCCTGAGATCATGACCAAAGCTGAAATCAAGAATCTGAGACTCGACTGAATGAGCCACCCATATGCCAACGTGAAAATATTTTTCAAACTGTATTACATTGTCCACCTCGAAATTGTCCCTCCTATATTACTTTGATTTTATCTGAAAGTATTTATAATACATTTAGTATGTTATATAAAAAAGAGAGGTAGCCTGGAAAATTCATGTCTTTGGAAATTATCTTGCCTTTCTAGACATTAGAATATATAGAACAAAGAATGCCTCTCTGCCCTATTAGAGCTCACATTCTGATGTAGATCAAAACTTTTTTTTTTTGAAGAGCCATAAAATAAATATTTTTAGCTTTAGGGCTCTTACATTTCTGTTGAAACACAACTCTGCCATTGTATTAGAAAAGCCACCCTAGATAATACATCATTCTATGAGTATGGCTGTGTTCCAATAAAATTTTGTTAACAAAAACAGAAATCTGGCCAGACCCAATCACAACTGAGGTTGTAGTTTGCCAATCTCAATTCTGGCAGTACATTTTATAATATGCTAGAAGGTGACAAGTCATCAGGAGAAGACAGAAGAGGACAAGGTTGGGGGAAAGGAGGAGGGAGAGATTACAACAGTAATCATGGTCAAGCTGGATCTCATTAAGAAGCCACTATATGTTAAGGTGTTGAAGGAAGTGAGGGAAGAAGCTATACATACAGCTGGCAGCAATGCTCCGGGTGGATGGAATGACCAGTACACAGGACTATGCCTGTCCTCTTTGAGATGAACAAGGAGACCAGAGTTCCTATAGTAGAATGAGAGAACGGTAGAACGGAAGATGCCATTGAAGAATTTCCAGTGTGTTAAGACTATGTAGGTCCTTATATGCCAATGCACAGTTGCTCGTTTCTACTTTGAAATATACAGCTGTCATTTGTAACAATATAAAATAAAAACTATGTGCAGTTATTCTATCGCAACTTCATACTAAAATCACATTTACTTCCTATCACTGCTGAGGGGAATAAATTAGATATGTCAGTATATAGTACAGTATCTAGCGGATAGTTTCAATAGCTATTAATTGATATTATTAACATTGGTGTTCTTGTTTCTGTTAATTAGAGTGAGTATAAAAAGTAAATATGGTAAGAATAATAAAAATACACAAAGTCTGGAGACAGAGGTAACTGTCAGAGAAAGCAATTATTTCTTTTTCTATTTTGGTAACGTGTGTCTTGACTGGCCACTAGGTTCATATGGCAGAATGTTTGCAAAATGACACAGTTATTTTCCAACTGCTTTTGAGATCAGTTGCAGAGAAGAAGTCTATTTGTCTATTTTTCCACCCACCAAATATGGATTGGCTTTGTGACTTCCTGTGGCCAATAGAAAGTAGTGAAAAAGGGACCTTCCAGTTCTGACTTAGGTTGTTGTTTTAAATTTTTGAGTTTTGAAGTGGTTTGTACAGAGTGAAGAATAAATAATAAAGCTAATGTATAGATTTCTTGAACCTGAAAAATGACAGACTGAACTGCAAGCAATTGGGTTTGGGGAATAATTTTGATAAGGAAAGGAAGGAAGGAAGGAAGGAAGGAAGGAAGGAAGGAAGGAAGAAAGAAAGAAAGAAAGAAAGAAAGAAAGAAAGGAAAGGTGCCAGGTCAGTTGAGTCATATCTCAGAAATTCCCTGGTCTATTTGCAAGATATGCAAACAGTGAGGCCCTGGGGAATCTTTTAACTATTTCACACGTATAGTTTTGCATAAGCTGTTTTTCTGGATTAAAGTATGTGAGGAAAGTTTAGGTATAAACATATAGATTCCTCAATAAAAGAAAGTTAGCAAATTAAATACCAATAAACATATATTAAGCACAAACATTCGGTGTTTTCTACTACGGGGGTAAAGGCTTGATGTAAATAATACTTTTTAAAGATACAAAAGCTATGTTTAGGAAGTATTTTGATTATTTTCTTTAAGAAGTATTTTGTTTAAGAAGTATTTTGATTATCTCCCTAAAACAAGGATAATATTATTATCTCTCACAGTTTCTGTGGGTTAGGAATTCAGAAAGGCCTCCATGGGTGTTTCTAGCTGAATCTGTCCTGTAATTGCAGTCAGGTAGTGGCCAGAGTTGAAACAGTAGGGGCATCTGTGAATTCTTCCTTTATCTCGTTCTCAACCTCCCTTCTTCATACACCACTTCTCCTCTTTCCCTTTCTTCCCTCGTCTTTATCTTCATGTAGTCTGAAAGCTTTCCCATGCGATTGCTCCTCATGGACTAATTTCGGCTTTCCCCCGTACCATGGCAGACTCAGAATAGTAGGATCTCTTCTACTGTGGCTCAGGGCTCCAAATCTGTGTCCAATCAGGGGAGGCAAAAGGTCCATTCCCCTTTATGACCTAGCTTCCGAAGTCATGCAATGTCTCTTCCACCACATCCAATTGGCTATAAGGGAGTGATGGATGATTCTGATTCAAAGGGTGGAGGGTTATTCTCTATCCGCCATAGAAAAACAAAGCCACCACCTAGAATAACATGTGACATGGAAATTATTGTTGTGGCCTTCGCTCTAAAATGCTGTCTGCCACAAGAAACAGTGTAATCATTCCAAATATTATAAATAATTAACTCTTTCGGCACAACCCAAGGTAGAATTGCTTTTCCCAAGGGAGCATTGAATGTTACCAATATTTTAAGGTCTCACACACTCTTTTCAAATAATACTTCTCTTTTGATCCTAATTTTGTAATTACTTTGAATGACTCCAGGTGGACACTATCTAAACCAAAATGCTTTTTAATATTATGAAACTATCTAGATACTGGCACTAGCAAATTAGCAAGCTGCTCAAAAATCTCTTGGGGTATCTTGGAAGAACACTGGATACAAGGTAAACTGTAGATTATTGAAACAATTACATCAGGATTGAAATATACACATTATATTTATTTTAATTAATTATAAAAATGTTCTTTCTATTTTCATGGTGGATTTTATAATAATTGTCTTGGGCATGCAAACTTGTACTTTTTTTTTCTTAATCATGAAAAGTACTGGACTATGGTCTTTTTATTTTTTTATTTTTTTTTTTTACTTTTTTTTTTTAAGATGTTATTTATTTATATGTCAGAGAGAGAGGAGCGAGAGTGAGCACAGGCAGAAGAGTGGCAGGCAGAGGCAGAGGGAGAAGCAGGCTCCCTGCCAAGCAAGGAGCTCGATGTGGAACTTGATCCCAGAGTCCTGGGATCATGAGCTGAGCTGAAGGCAGCTGCTTAACCAACTGAGCCACACTGGCATCCCTGGAATATGGTCTTTTTAAATAGAATTTAAAATCAGTGGAAAATGGGAGAAAATTAAGATAGCAAAAGCAGTATTATTTTGTTTATGATTTCTTTAGCTTTTTGAGGTAAAGAATCTGTACTCAGAAAACTATAAAGTACTCATGAAAGAAATTGAGGAAGACACAAAGAAATGGAAAAATGTTCCATGCTCCTGGATTGGAAGAACAAATATTGTGAAAATGTCTATGCTACCTAAAGCAATCTACACGTTTAATGTAATCCGTATCAGAATCCCATCCATTTTTTAAAAAAAAATGGAACAAATAATCCTAAAATGTATATGGAACCAGAAAAAAAACTCAAATAGCCAGAGGAATATTGAAAAAGAAAGCCAAAGTTGGTGGCATCACAATTCCAGAATTCAAGCTCTATTACAAAGCTGTCATTATCAAGACAGTATGGTACTGGCACAAAAACGGACACATAGATCAATGGAACAGAATAAAGAGCCCAGAAATAGACCCTCAACTCTATGGTCAACTAATCTTCAACAAAACAGGAAAGAATGTCTAATGGAAAAAAGACAGTCTCTTCAACAAATGGTGTTGAGAAAATTGGACAGCCACATGCAAAAAAATGAAACTGGACCGTTTCCTTACACCACACATGACAATAGACTCAAAATGGCTGAGGGACCTCAATGTGAGAAAGGAAACCATCAAAATCCTTGAGGAGAACACAGGCAGCAACCTCTTCAACCTCAGCCGCAGTAACTTTTTTCTAGGAACATCACCAAAGGCAGGGGAAGCAAGGGCAAAAATGAACTATTGGGACTTCACTGAGATCAAGAGCTTCTGCACAGCAAAGGAAACAGTGATCAAAAGCAAAAGACAACGGACAGAATGGGAGAAGATATTTGCAAACGACATATTGATAAAGGGTTGGTATCCAAAATCTATAAAGAACTTATCAAACTCAACACCCAAAGAACAAGTAGTCCCATCAAGAAATGGGCAGAGTGGGGTTCCTGGGTGGCTCAGTGGGTTAAAGCCTCTACCTTCTGTTCAGTTCATGATCCCAGGGTCCTGGGATTGAGCCCCACATCGGGCTCTCTGCTTAGCAGGAACCTGCTCCCTTCCTCTCTCTCTGCCTGCCTTTTTGCCTACTCTCTGACTTTCAAATAAATTTAAAAAAGAAAGAAATGGGCAGAGAACATGAACAGACAATTCTGCAAAGAAGACATCCAGATGGCCAACAGACACATGAAAAAGTACTCCACATCACTCAGCATCAGGGAAATACAAATCAAAACCACAATGAGATACCACCTCACACCAGTCAGAATGGCTAAAATTAACAAGTCAGGAAATGACAGATGCTGGCGAGGATGCAGAGAAAGGGGAACCCTCCTACACTGTTGGTGGGAATGCAAGCTGGTGCAACCACTCTGGAAAACATCATGGAGATTCCTCAAAAAGGTGAAAATAGAGCTACCCTATGACCCAGCAATCACACTACTGGGTATTTAACCTAAAGATACAAATGTGGTGATCTGAAGGAGCACATGCAGCCAAATAATGTTTATAGCAGCAATTTCTACAATAGCCAAACTATGGAAAGAACATAGATGTCCATCAACAGATGCATGGTTAAAGAAGAAGTGGTGTTTATATACAATGGAATTCTATGCAGCCATCAAAAACATGAAGTCCTGCCATTTGCAACAACATGGATGGACTAGAGGGTATTATGCTTAGTGAAATATGTCAATCAGAGAAAGTCAATTATCCTATGATCTCCCTGATATGAGGAAGTTGAGAGGCAATGTGTGGGGTTTGGGGAGAAGGAAAAAAATAAATGAAGTAAGATGGGACCTGGAGAGAGAAAAACCATAAAAGACTCTTAATCTCTCAAAACAGAGGGTTGCCGAGGGGAAGGGGTTAAGGGGAGGGTGGTGAGGTTATGGACATTGGGGAATATGTGCTATGGAGTGTGTAAACCTGGTGATTCACAGACCTGTACGTCTGAGGTTAATAACACATTTTATGCTAATAAAAAATTTAAAAAATATATAAAAAATTTAAAAAATATTTTAAAAAGCTAAAGAAATCAGTATGAGTCTAATTGTACATAGATGTATAAGATTATTTAAGCTGTTTTAAATTCTTTTTGGAAAGCAAAGACAAAGAACCAAAGGATTTTAAGGCAGGAAGTAACATAAACTGACTATTTTAGAATTAAGTATTTATGATTTAGTTTATAATTTCTATCTATTGAAATATCTATGGTTTCTGACAAGTGACAATCTAGCCTCATCTTAAAACATCGCAGGGATCAGTAACTCCAAATACTACAATGGAGCCCATTTCATTGTGGAAGATTATTATATAAAATAAGCAGTAATTAAAGGTAATCATTGGCACTAAGAAATAATTTATGTAAGATTCTATTTCAAATGTAAAAGGAATTTTATCAATGACCAGAATTCTCCAACCCGGTAAATTTGTTTTTTTCTCAAGTATCTTATTAGTATAATTAAGTTTATAACTCCTAGAAATTCCCAGAGAAATGCTGAAAGCTTTCATTTTGACATTATAAGGTTTTATTAATGGAATTTTAAAAAATTATTTTAGTTCAGTTAATTGACATATAATGTATTATTGGTTTCAGAGGTACAGGTCTATGACTCATCACTCTTATATAACATCCAGTGCTCTACAAATGTGAGTCTATAGGTAATTTTTTAGCAGAAATTCTCTTTCTACCTCTGCCATGTTAAGGAAATAAAACAATTAATAAATATCATGCAATAGGATTAAACTATATATTACACAGTTATAAAGATATCTTGTCAAAAGGCAAATGTCTCCATTATCCATCATTAGTCATGCATTATCCATCATTAGTCATGCAACATTTAAGTTCACAGCATTAGGATGTATTATTTTCTCATGTAATTGCTGTAAAAAGAAGAAATATTTGCCTACTTATAACTCAATTATATATGTGTGTGTGTGTGTGTGTCTGTGTGTGTGTGTATTCTTTTGAATGAGGAGAAGAAGAGAAGAAAGATGAAGAAAATTTATATTGAAAAAATAAAGAAAGAAAAGAGAATCTGAATTTAAAGCATTTGGTGCATATAAATTAAAAAAAAAAAAGAGTTAATTTTTCTTTTCCAGGAAAATCCACTGAAGTATAAGATCATAAAGTTAATTACAAAAAACTAGAATTTAGATGCATTTAAAATCAATGCAGAATAATCACACAGATCCTTCTGTCTTTCTTCTATTTCCCTTTTGGGTATTGAATTAACAACTTAAAAATATAGAATATTATTTTAATAAATTTCTAACTCCTCTGCCTTTAGCACTACTAAGCAATCTTTGAAATCAACAAGAAGGTCAAGCACAAAAGAGATACATGGACATGTAATAGGAAATAAAAACTCATTGTGTTTTCTTTTATTTGACTAAATGTGAAAATCCTTTGTGAGATATTTTTGGTAGAAGGTTTGGTACAAATATAATAATTTTTAATTTAATTTTATTCTTCATACCCACAATCAGGCTCACTCATCCCCTCAACCCCTCCCTTCCAAAACCGTCAGTTTGTTTCTCAGAGTCCACAGTCTCTCATGGTTCATCTCCCCTTCCAATTTTCCCCAATTCACTTTTCCTTTCCTTCTCCTGATGTCCTCCATGTTATTCCTTATGCACCACAGGTAAGTGAAACCATATGATATTTTACTTTCTCTGCTTAACTTAGTTCACTCAACATAATCTCTTCCAGACCCATCCATGTTGATACAAAATTTGAGTCTTTATCCTCTCCGATGGAGTTGTAATATTTCATTGCATATATGAACCATATCTTCTTTATCTATTTGTCTGTTGAAGGGCATCTTGGCTTTTTCCACAGTTTGGTGACTGTGGCCATTGCTGCTATGAATATGGGGGAACAGATCGCCCTAGTTTCAATGCATCTGTATCTTTGAGGTAAATACCCAGTAATGCAATTGCAGAGTCCTAGGATAGCTCTATTTTTAATTTTTTAAGGAATCTCCACACTGTTTTCCAAAGTGGCTACACGAACTTGCATTCCCACCAATAGTGTAAGAGTGTTTCCCTTTTCCCAGATCTTCCCCAACACTTGTTATTTCTTGTCTTGTTATTTATGGCCATTCTAACTGGTGTAAGGTGTTATCTCAATGTATTTTTTACTTTAATTTCCCTGATGGCTAATTATGATGAACATTTTTTTTTTCATGTGTCTGTTAGCCATTTGTATGTCTTCTGCTCGTTTTTTAATGTGATTATCTGTTTTTTGAGTGTTGAGTTTGAGGAGTTCTTTATAGATCTTGGCTATCAGCCCTTTGTCTGTAGTATCAATTGCAAATATCTTCTCCTATTCCATGGGTTGCCTCTTTGTTTTGTTGAATGTTTCCTTTGCTGTGCAGAGGAAAATGATGAAGTCCCAAAAGTTCATTTTTGGTTTTGTTTCCTTTGCCTTTGGAGACATGTCTTGAAAGAAGTTGCTGTGGCCAATGTTGAAGAGGTCACTGCCTATATTATCCTCTAGGATTCCAATAGATTTCTGCTTCACATGAAGGTCTTTTATCCATTCTGAGTTTATCTGTGTGTATGGTGTAAGAGAGTGGTCAAATTTCATTCTTCTATACAAGAAGTCAATTCTGACTTGTTTTTCCCCACTCTGTAAATTGCAGCTGTTTCTAAGTGAACAAACAAGAATAAGAGAGGTCTTCTGAAAATAAGTGAGGTAATTTTGATGAGTTTTTTAATAGAATAACAGAATAAGATAATGCTTTTATTTTTCCCATAAGTTTAATACATAATACCCTTGAAAGTTCCATTTTACAGACCACCTTTTCTGATTCTGTCCATTTTAACTTCTGTTTTGAGAGCCATATAAGGATCAATAAGGGGGTGTTTCATGAAAGAGAATGTCAGATGACTTTGAATAGTTTTGGAAAGGCTATTGGATGAAGAAGCACATGGTCATATTTTAGTCACACTTTGATGGCAAACTATGGGACCTTGACTAAATCACTTAAGATTTCATATTGGATATTAAATACTAAAGCAAAATAAAGTTATTTTGCTATTAATAATCTTGTATATTTAACAAAAATATCATGTAGAGCAGTTTTCACTGCTATAGTATTCTTTTAAAAAGAGATTTTTGGGGGTACATTGGAAGGATTGAGTATTTCAAGAATGCTTGACACATCAAAAGTGAGAGATGTAAAGCTTAATTTACTTCATTAAATATTTGTTGAATATCTCTTGCCACTCAAGTTTTGAGTAACCTATTTCATCTGGTAAACAATACTCAGTATGTTGAAACAAGTAATCAGGTTATTTTTCTACAACCAGTTTCTTTGCCTTGTTACACCAGTAATTTTATGAGGACATAAAAGATGATATTAAACATTTGTGAATGCACAGAACCTTAAAAATTGCAATGGATTATTATGGTTATTGAATAATTACATAGTGATAAAGTTTTCTTTTCTTTTATTTATTTTTACAACTGATACAGACCCATCATAAAGACTAGAATTTGTGTCTAAATATGGCTAATGAGATTATTAACTAAAATTAGTGTTTAAGGCAAAAATAATTCTTTATGTCTCTAAGAAACTATAAAACCCATGTAGAAAACTGTACCTCATTTGTGCCAATTTTCATTAAGAATTTTTTAAGTGGAAACAGACCTTATTCTGCTTCTTCTTTTCTTTTTGTTTTGTTTTGTTTTGTTTTTTCTCTTTTTATTTTTTTTATTTTTTTTTATTTTTTTTTAATTTTTTATTTTTGATAAACATATATTTTTATCCCCAGGGGTACAGGTCTGTGAATCACCAGGTTTACACACTTCACAGCACTCACCAAATCACATACCCTCCCCAATGTCCATAATCCCACCCCCTTCTCCCAAACCCCCTCCCCCCGGCAACCCTCAGTTTGTTTTGTGAGATTAAGAGTCGCTTAT
>NC_081557.1:226074750-226095181 GCF_022355385.1 Mustela nigripes | reverse complement strand
AAGTTCTTTATAGATTCTGGACACTAGTCCTTTATCTGATATGTCATTTTTTTAAGATTTTATTTATTTATTTATTTATTTGAGAGAGAGGGAGCACCACACCACAGGGTGGTGGAGGGACAGAGGGAGAAGGAGAAGCAGACTTCCCATTGAGCAGGGAGTTGGTCACATGGCTCCATTCCAGCACTTCGGGATCATGACCTGAGCCGAAGGTAGATGCTTAACTGACTGAGCCACCTAGGTGCCCCTTCTTTTTCTTTTATAACTCATCTCATAGGAAATAAAGGGAATAATGGAAGGAGAAAAACCTCAGCATATCTTAAAGAGTTTTCTAGATTAAAGTGATAGATTTTATTCTATTTTATTTTATTTATTTTTTAAGATTTTATTTATTTATGACAGAAAGAGATGGTGAGAGAGGGAACACAGTAGGGGGATCAGCAAGCAGAGGGAGAAGCAGTTTCCCACTGAGCAGGATGCTGGGATCATGACCTAAGCTGAAGGCAGATATTTAATGACTAAGCCACTCAGCACCCCAAAAGTATTAAAGTATTAACTTTTATAGTTAAAATTGTTACTAATCTGTAAAATTTCCAAATAATACTGATGGCTTAGTGGAAGGCAAAGTAGATTATAGTGTTTAAATGTGTTTTTTTGGCAGGTCACATGAGATCTAGTTGATACTGAATAAGATCAGAGAGAAGACCATATTTAAATATATAGACATATATGACAATTAGAAAATACATGCATAAAACTATAACAGAAATTGCCAGTATCCAACAGGAACAGTCCTTACTGCTAAACTGAGTGTGTGACCGAAATGTATCACATCTCTAACTTTCTAGCTGTGGCCATGTGAATACATTTTTGTCAATGATCAATAGAATGTATGAGTGAATCTAATAGGTATCATTTTCACAGTTGACTAATAAGCACGTTCTTCCAGAATTATGGCTCTCTTTCTCCATCTGTTGACTGAATGGGGAGGAGACCAACATATTTTGGAATGTGATGACACAAGATGGGAAAAACTTGGCATGGCACACTGAGTGCATGTTCATCCTATGCATATTGCATGGTGTATAAAATGAGAAATATGTTTTTATTGTGATAAGTCAGAGAATTATTGGAATTTTTTTATGTTACTAAAATATTATGATTTTTCCATTCTCTGATAAAGATGTGCTTCAATTTAGTTCCAGTAGAATATGTACACAACATATATCTTTGAAAATCTGCCTAAATTTTCAAATTCCAGATTCCTTAGTGCCCAAATAGACTCCTATTATGTCCCATAGATAGCCTACAGAAAGATTGGACAACAAATTGAATATGCCCATATGAGCTCATTTCTACCACTCTTCTTTTAACAAGATAGAAGGGAAATGGAAGAAAAATATGGAGAAAATGATGCCTAAATGACTTATTTCCTGAAGTAACAAGCAGAAAACATCATGCATAATCACTTAGACAAATCAAAAGATGAACTGTTAGGTGTTTCCTTTTTTTAATGTGGTTTTGAGATGCTCTGAACAATTAGGCCTTCATCTCTATAATGAAGTATGAATAAACTGAGCAGGAATTATTTCATAGCATAGAAGCCTACCTTGACTGAAATGATCTTTTGAGGTCTTTGGGTTTTGGAATATCAAGTTCATTGAATGCTAGCTATAGTAGAAGCTGGATCTGTTGCTGACAATAACAAGAATTTCAAAAAACTTTAAAAAAAGCATTAAAATATAAATATTATATACTATAAAATATAAAATCCCTGATGCCTTGTAAGAAGATGCTTACCTTCTGTTTTGAAAGAATGAAAAGGCAATGATTTCAAGAGAATTAACTCAAGTTTAACTCAGTTCAACTTGAAGCAAGAAGAACTTTTGATAAAGGGTCTACAATTAGATTTTGTACCAGTTGGCATAGATTAAAATTTGGAAGATAACATTGCTAAATCTTAATTTTAAAAATGAAATGAAGTGTAATGAATTTAAAAACTCAAAA
This sequence comes from Mustela nigripes, assembly GCF_022355385.1. Taxonomy (NCBI): domain Eukaryota; kingdom Metazoa; phylum Chordata; class Mammalia; order Carnivora; family Mustelidae; genus Mustela; species Mustela nigripes. The sequence continues at coordinate 226,093,174 of NC_081557.1, read as the reverse complement.
CATCTTTCTAATAATAACCAATGTAAATGTGTCAGAATCTAGGTTTACATTTTTACTAGGCTTATTTCTTTTTATTTTTATTTATTTATTTTTTAGAGATGGGGGAAGAAGGGAGAGAGGGAAAGGGAAAGAAAGAATCTTAAGCAGGCTCTATGCCCAACACAGAGCCCACAGCCTGACTCAGTCTCACAACTCTGAGATCATGACTTGCATCAAAACCAAGAGTCCAAGGCTTAACCAACTGAGCCACCCAGGTACACAACTACACTTACATTTTAAAATGTCATCATCATCTTTTTTTTTTTTCTTTTTTAAAGATTTTTCTTATTTATTTGATAGAGAAAGAAAGAGAGAGCTCAAGTGGGGATGGTGTAGGGGCAGAGCAGAGGGAGATGCAGACCCCCAATACCTGCTAAGCAAGAAGCCCACATGGGGCTTGATCCCACAATCCTAAGATCATGACCTGAGCCAAAGGCAGATGTTTAACTGACCGAGCCACCCAGGTGCCCCTAAAATGTCATATTCTTAATGGTAAGAGCTTACTAACACCCACGTACCCTAAATTTAGAAAATCAAATTGAATCAGAAGATCCAGGAGAAAAACTAAATTTTGCAAGTAAAATTGGTGTTCAAGAAATTAGTTTATTTGACATCCTTTTTGTGAAAATAGGTAATTTAAAGAATATGGACATAATAATTATGTTAATCTTATAAAACCAGATACAAATAAAGCTAAACCTTGATTTCAATAATAATGTGAGATAGCATGACAGGACCAAGTATTTTTTTTTTTTCTTATTTAGTATTTCACAAAATATAAGGTACAACAAAAAGCTGTGAGTATCTGAAAATGAAGATAAAAGAGGGAAGATATATGAACATAATTTTGAATAAGAAAATGTCATAGTTCCAAGACAATCATTCCTTATTCAATTGCAAAAAGTGACCATGACTGTGATCATTTATCATGTAAACTTTTTTATCAGTCACTGTTTTTATGCTACATAATCATATTTTCTTTCAAGGTGGAGAAATTGACAATTATAACCACAAAGATATTCAACAATGTTATTACCCTTTTAAAATGAGGTTTTATTTTCTTATAAGAACAAATAATAAAAATTATTACTTTTTTCCTGTGTCATGGCATTTATCAAATGAGGAAATTATAATGGCTTACATTAAAAGAAAAACAAGTTTTTCTAATATTTAATATTTTTCAAGATTTACTGTTTAAAAATATTACAAAAAGGAAGTTGCATATCCATTATGATAATATGACTTGGCAATAATTTATTTATCCATCAGATTATAATAAATGTGTGGAAAAACTATGCAACAGACCTAAATGAAGAAAGTCTACTAGTAAAGGTAACAAAAAAAATATTGCTTTCTTATTACCCATAAGCTAGCTACATTTTTCTTTTTAAAGGTCAATCAATGACAGCATGAACTTTTTCTTTTCCAATACTGAAAAGCAGCAATAAATTGCTTTCACTATACATGGTGGAACTGTATACTCTTGGATAAGTTTTAATTCCAAAAATCACAGTAAGTGACCTTCTTTATAATATCACTATTGTTTGTCTAGTTTCAAAGATAGTCTTGTGACAATATCCTCAAATTTTCACAATTCTGATATTTCTTGTCAAGCTGTCAGTCACAAGGTAAATTTACATTAAAGCAGATTTCTTCAGGAACTTTGAGTTAAAAGTTCAAATACAATCCAAGTTACAGAAGGGTCCACAAAATCTAAGTTGAGTCATATGGAATTTTAAAATTAAGATAGGTAAACACTTGAGGAAATTGAATAGAATAAATATATACCTAATACATTTAAACTTTATCAAATAGAGTTTGGAATATTCTATTTCCAATGTGCAGACTCGTTCTACTTATCCCTTGGTCACATCACATAACTTTTCAAATAATAAGTGGTGAATGCAATTTGTAAGATTGATACTGTCCAATCAGCACGGACTATCTGGAAACACACTGCAAAGGAAATTGCACACTACCTGGGTAAAAATTGATAAAGAGTTTACAAAGGTAATTTAGCTTATTTATTGGCAGCTGTATTGTCCTTAAAAGAACAGAATGTGAGTTAGAATTCCAACTAATCTTGGGGCGCCTGGGTGGCTCAGTGGGTTAAAGCCTCTGCCTTTTGGTCAGGTCATGATCCCAGGGGCCTGGAATGGAGCCCTACTTCAGGCTCTCTGCTCGGCGGAGAGCCTGCTTCCCTTCCTCTCTCTCTGCCTGTCTCTCTGCCTACTTGTGATCTCTGTCAAATAAATAAAAATCTTTAAAAAAATAATAATAATTCCAACTAATCTTGCATAAATTAATTTCCCCTAAAGTCAAATTGCTTTTGGATAATATTGGTCAGGTTCTTTAAAAGTTTACCCCAATGATCGCTAGATATTATCATGGAACAAAACTGCTTATGGGGCTTTTGGTTATAAAATACTGGGGTTGGTGAAGCAAAAGAAGGTTTTATAAAAAAAAAAAAAATAAAGTTAATCCCACTGCTGATCCTTCTTTCACCCCAAAGCTAAAATTACTTATTAAAACTGATAATATGGTCAGGGCACCTGACTGGCTCAGTGGGTAGAGCATGAGATTCTTGATCTTGGAGTCTTGAGTTTGAGCCCCATGTTGGGCATAGAGATTACTTAATAAAAATTTGGTCTAAGTAATGATATGGTCAGTATTACATTTAGGCTGTTTATACACCTTCCTCCATATGCTTTGGAAATAACTGAAGTCAATAGTAACTTTTCTTGACTCAGTTTGATAGTGCTGCTTTTCAACTTACTAGGACAGTAGAGAAAATAGTATGGTCTTTTGAGACAAACTGATTTGGCACTTAAACCTTAAACTCATCTATTTCAAACTGTTTGAAATTTGCGGGTTATTCAGATTTTCTGAGACTCCTATTTCCTCAAGCTAATAATAATGTTTATCCCATACAGTTATCATGGGAACTAAATAAGGTAATATATATAAATGAGTTAACACATTAGCTGCAACTAATAGTCACTCAAAGAATAGCAATTTCCCCTAAGAGTTATATTTTTTCTAACCTTGTTAGTGGAACTAACAATGCACTACAGGATTAACATAGAAACATCTCATCACATAATTTGTCTACTTCTTCTTTTCTAAATATGCTCTTAGCTTGCTGCTTTAATTTCTATAGGAATGTATTAAAATGTTATCCTTATAGTAAGAATTTCCTAAGTCGTAGTATCTCATATTGACCATACCATCTCCCTCCTCCCTTTTCTATGAATTATTTTACTGCATATTTTTGTTACTCTCTAACATTCTAAATATCTTATTTTGTGTGTTTAATAACTCTCCTCTACTATAGAAAATAAGTTCATAAGAGCAAACGACTTTTTCTATATCACTGCTGAATTAGCAGGACCTCAAAAGATGCTTCCTTATGATAGTTACCCAGGGATATTACCTAAGGAATAAACATTGATAACCAAAAATCACACCATCAGACAAATTGAAAGTTGGTTTTAAGACCTAGAAGCTATGGTTTACATTGATATACCAAGAGTATCTTACAAACAAGTGTGTTTTGTTGTTTTTTGTTGTTGTTGTTTCAAATTTCAACATGCTCACAAAACATTTGGACATCTTGTTAAAAATGAAAACTCTTGGGAGGGAGACAAACCATAAGTGACTCTTAATCTCACAAAACAAACTGAGGGCTGCTGGGGGGAGGGGGTTTGGGAGAAGGGGGTGGTATTATGGACATTGGGGAGGGTATGTGTTTTGGTGAGTGCTGTGAAGTGTGTAAACCTGGTGATTCACAGACCTGTACCCCTGGGGATAAAAATATATGTTTATAAAAAATAAAAAATTATATTAAAAAAAAAACAAACAAGGAAATCCAAAAAAAAAAAAAAAAATGAAAACTCTTAGGGAACCGGACTTTTTTTTTTTCTTTATTTCACAGATAGAGATCACAAGTAGGCTGAAAGGCAGGCAGAAAGAGAGAGGAGGAGGAAGCAGTCTCCCCACCAAGCAGAGAGCCCTACATGGGACTTGATCCCAGGAGCCTGGGATCAGGACCCGAGCTGAAGGCAGAGGCCTTAATCCACTGAGCCACCCAGGTGCCCCTAAGCGCTGGACTTTTTATTTCAGCTCAGGCCATGATCTCAGGATCCTGAGATTGAGCCCTGCAATGGGCTCTGGGCTTAGCATGGAATCTGATCGAGGTACTCTGTTTCCCTCTCCATCCAACCCTTCCCTCACTCACACATGCTTTCTAAACAAACAAAAAAACCATAGAAATATATATATATTTCTTTTTAAAAGAAGATTCTTATTCAATAGATTTTGACTGGCACTTGAAATTCTGCATTTTAATCAAATCCAGTTGATACCAGTAGTTCTGATACTCAGATCTTATGTTGAGTATCATGATTACAGACTATTGCAAATTTATCACAGCACAGAAAACAATAAAAAGAATTATGTAAGAATATGCAAGTAAATAAAGGCTGCTTTGCCGTTTTCCAAAAATGTGTTTGAGTTACAAGTTTGGTTTGAATTATAAGTTTGATTTTGCATGGATGAATGTTACTCACTGAAAATTTCCAGACATTAAGGCAATTTGTAAATGTAGGAATGATGCTTTTAGTTGCTGTTTAGATAAATCTTCAAATGCTGGGACTCTGTGTGTGACATTTAGCTTCCTATCAAGTAGATGATAGACAAAAATGTGGTCAAGTTGATTTCTACTAGCCTTAGTTTATCCTCCATATGGTCATCTCAATCAAGTCTCCTAATAAGAGTCTTCCTAAAGATTGGGAAGTTTATCAAATGAGAAAGGATCGAAGACCTTCCCAAGCTTCCAAACCCAAAAGCAAGAATGAGAATTGAATGCAATATCAGAAACTATGCTCTTATGTATGTGATTCGGTTTGGGTGATACATAGAAATGTTTTGTTGGTGATTATACAACCTTAGTTCAAAGGTGACTAAGAAAATAATACATTGTAAGGATGGATGTTAATGGACTTCATGACAAGTGTCAAATTATTAGTATTTTAAACTCATCAATTTAATTAAAATGGAAAATTATATGTATGAACTTAAAGAGTATAAAGCTTTGAATTACTTAGTTTAGAAGAGAGAATAAATCATGGGTACTTTTCACATTTTTGACATCCTGTGACAAATTATTTTGGAAAAGAGGTGGGAATGGAGCTTTTGAGCAACAATTTTTTTAAGGTAGGCAAAGTAGCAATAATTTTCTGGATTTTTTTTCTTTTTTAATATTTGTTAACCATAAAAATAAAAACTCCCAGCTATTTTACTATCAAAGAATGGGTTTATTCCAGAATAGCAGAGAATCACAATCCAAGAAGTCTACAGAAAAATAAGAGAGGAATGCCCCTTTATAGAGGAAAGTGGGGAGTTGAGAGGGGCTGTTATAAACAAAAAGGTCCTTAGAGTAAACCAGGAATTCAATGTGTAGTGCCTTCTCAATGATTGAGTTTGACAGTAAATCCTTGTTTGGGCTGTTGCCAGGAGACAAAGGAAACTTCCTTCCCACTGCTGGGATAGTAAAGTTGTAAGCCCAAGAGAAAGTAAGGTCTTTCTCTTCCTCTTGAATTTCCAACTAACAAGTGGTAGGGTGTGAAAGCTTCTCCTACTGACCTCCCCACTCCATTTTAGTGGGGTTTTCCTTTATTAATTTTCACATATTGATTTCCTTAAATACTGATTTGTTTTACCTAACTACTAAAGTCTTTTGAGCTATTATTAGGTCAAGAGGATAAGTCCGTAGCTAAGCTTTAAAGAAGAAGCCATTTTATGAACAACTGCAAATCTTTGAGTATTTCATTTAGAAGGCTTGAATTCAACAAGACTGAGAAGACAGTGACACTTAGGTATAGCATTAATGCTAAAGGTTAGCATGCTTGAACTTCCAATGGAGTATTATAGCAAAAGGGATTTGGAAATCATATTGTAGCTAAGGGATAACATCACAATAAAGATAAGTAGATGTATCTATATGTGGTACAATATCACAAACCCAGGAAATAATAAATTGCTTAATTAATTTGCATAGGAAATACAATCTGTTTAAAATGAAGGGGTAAGAATCCTTCATTCTTCAAGATTCCCTAGGGCAAACAGGCAAGTCTTTCTATGCCACTCTCCCAGTAGAGTGAATTTATAACTATATACTTGTATCTCAGTTCATAACAGGATGCTTTTGGAGGGAACGAGATTTTTATCTTGTTTCATACCTTTGCATTCCTACCTGCTAACAGGCGCACAGTCACAGCTACATAGCAATGAATGTACTCTATTCTTTCCACTGTGCAATCAACGTCCTCTTTGTTTCTTCAAGTTCTGCACACAAATAAAAGTGATGCCATTCTTATTTGCAGCAAATTCAAAGTCTTTGGTCTATTCTGAATTTTAGTTTCCCAAATGCTATTTTTATGTGTAGTAGCAGGGATAAACCATGATAACAATATTCAAGTATGTAAGTTAACCCCCTACCCATGCTTCCCTTTTGAATTTCTGCAAGAATGCTTGATCTCAGTCCTTCCTGTTATCATCTATAACTGTGTTGTGCCACAGTTTCACAATCCTAGTGCCAAAGTCCAGATGGGCAGAGGTGATGAGGTCACTGACTTCTCTATGAGGCTGTCCACACAGATTGGTTCTGAGTAGAGATAGACATATTCGTAGTTCTTATTTGTGTAGTCCTTCATTTCTTGCAATTTTGACATTACATGTCTCTCTTTTGTCAAGTTAATTGGTCAGAAAACTTCATGCCACAGTTGTTTACTTTCTCATACTGTGCATAATTCCTGAGATCCAGGAAACAAGCCTCATATTCCTTGTGCTCACAGTGCCACACATAACTTTTATCTTTTCCTTTCTCTCTTCTAACAGAATCTTTAGGCCTGGAGGAAAATCTTGTCTCTTCATTAAAAAAAACAAAACCAAAAAAAAATTCTCTAGTATATTCCACGAATTTCCCTAGGAATCATCCAGTGTAATCTCAACCAATAGTTCAGATTTGTAAAACAAAGTATCTCCTGGACAAAGGAAGCTTATGTTTGCTAACTGCTTCACTGGGTAGAAGAGATAAGGGAAAATAATGGCAGAAAAAGAAAAAAAAAAATGTGATATGTAACAACACACTTGGTCATGTATTTCATTCATTATTTTGTTTGTATTCCCCTTATATAGTTGAAATTTGAGATCATCATGAAGTAACCTCTGTGAGCATCTTTTCCATTAATCAATAATTAGTTTTGTTTAAAGATCAACTGGGCAAATCAACATTTTAAAGAATCGTTTGTGTATATATAGATCTGAATCAGGCAATGTCAAATCCAAAGTGCTTGGGAGTGCTTCAGTGAGAAGAACCGGGCTAGAGGTTTATAATAGAGAAGACATGGAAGCAAAGTAATGAAAATTTTTGATTGGCTCTATCTTAAGCTGCTGTCTTGTTTGGGAAAGCTTTATTGGCCATTTGTGATTGGTTGTTCTGAAGTTTCACTCTTTTGGATTCAAGTGTATTTATCCTGGCTTGGGTTTTGATTTGCTTTTGCAGGCTACCAAGGTATCGAAGCTAACTCAGTCTAAAGACTTCCTTATTTAATTATTTAATTATTTTGACTATATGCATTCATTCCTTACATATGCTCCTATATTTTAACAATTTATTTAATCACTGTCTGTGAAAACATTTTGTGTGCACCTAACCACTTTTAAATTTTTGTTAGTTAATATTCTATTTATTCTATCTACAGTGTTTGCTAGTGACACTGAGAATTGCAAAGTTCCACTGGCACATATTCAAGGTGATAAAGTTCTCATGCCCTCTTTTTATTATTCCCTATGAAAGAGAAGATTCATCCAGTTCATTGTATTCTGGACTCAACTTGGGCCATGTTTGTTGAAGAGTAGGCTTTTTGCTTATTGTTTCACACAGGGTTGTGACACTCTGTCTGGCTTCTTTATGACATTTATGTTAAGAAATAGTAAGTGGAAAGTTTAAAAGACAATCCCAGCTGTGTCCTATCCTGCTTTTTTTCCAAACATGTCTAGATTAACAAATGCTCTAAATAGAAACCACGGCCGCATTCACATATGGCACTAAGTCCAGCAAACTAATTATCTCCTTTTCTAATACTCTTTATTTATAATCTTTTACTGGCTTATCTCCTGACCAAAATGATTAGAGAGCAGATGCTTAAATTTTGGTGGGAAGAATTCACATATAAATCAGTGATCTGTTTTTGTTTATCAGAAATCTTTTCATTTAACTTTTAACATATTAAGCATGAGTAAAACTTAAAGATAGAATATTGCTATCTTTTTATCAATATTCTTTCTGTATCTTTCTTAGAGAACTTAGAAGGAAGGAAGCTGGCTAGCTCAAGGTATATTTGGGATTCCCCAATCCTATACAACTATACAATCCTATACAACTATAGGAAGTAAATACCCTTAAGATCAACAACTATAGTAAGAAAATACTCTTAATATCTTCATAAATAATAACTAAATCTTTTATTCCTAGTATATACTTGACTTTGGATGAGAGTTTCTTTTGGCAGAATCTGATAGAATCAGATGAGTTTCCACAGATATCAACTCATTTTAAATATTTTCTTACTCACTGTATTTACTTACAACAAAGGTCTTCTTTTAGTTCCTGATACTACTACACCCATTTGACCACAGGATTCATGGATATGATATTCCCTCTCCCTGAAATGTTCTCTTCTTTCATTGACTAATCTTTATTCCTTATTCTTTTTCTTCTGAATTCAAGCATTACTTCCTGAAGGAAACTTTCCTTGTCCACCCTAATTAAACAATGATCTCCTTGGACAACTTAACTAAATTGTCACTTCACATTTCTTTGCAGGATTATTGGATGGAAATGTGACACAACTACACCCTAAGGCTATACATTTCAGAAGTAGGATTTAGGCCAGCTTTCTTTCACACTTGACCCCCAAACTTTATCAAGGAGTCTGTCATGTAATACACATCAATACACGATTGAAGAATTGAATTATTTTCTGTTAGAGTATTGTATGTCTTGTTCACATATACTTAACAATTTATTCTAATTCATACTATAGCTATTTTTCCCCCTGTTATCTGCTATCTTCCTTTTTTATTCCAACTTCCTTAGAGACCTGGAGTTTTGCATATATTTCCTCATGGAAACTGGTGTAGCGCCCTGATGTTGGTTCATAATACAAATTTGTAAAACTTTAAATGCATAGAAATTGTCCTTTTTATAATTTACTGCTTCTATATTTTATGTAAATTTTATTAATAATATAATGGCATTTGCATGTCTAGTGTAATCCATAGCAAATAAAAGCATCTCTACTGAACTTCAAATCCTTAATTATTTAAGATAAAGTATGAACAACTAGCCTTTGTTAAAGCAGTATAATTAATTTTGTATTGTAATATGACAAAAAGTGATATTTCCTTTGAATTAGGAGGTGATAGAACAATAAAAAATGAAGAATTATTTCTTTAGCACTTACAAAATTAAAACTAATTTAGAACTTAGGCTTAACTATGTAGAATGTATTAAAACAATTGATTCAAAGTGTCTGCATCACAGTAATTCATACACATAGGAATCTGTTTTTTGACAAGCTGCCTAACAATAGCAAGGGAAATCAAATTTCTAACAATTATGGTGTCTTATATTGTAGTATTAGATATCTGAATACATCCATTGACTTTTTTTTTTTTTTTGCACTGACAGTTAAAGAGGAACACAGAAATTGCCAGTAAAAGCAACTCCTTAAACTTAGTCCGCAGTCATCTCTGAAAATGTAGAAGCTGAGTAACTGCAGAGAACCAAAGTAATTTTTTTTTTTTTCTAAAGTAAAATTTTTGGACGGTCTAGCCACTATCTCTTTTGAATGAGAACAGCATCCTAAAAATTCCTTTCTCCTCACATTTTATCTACATATATTGTCTATTTGTTTATTATTATTATTATTATTTTAACTGGGATAATTTGTCTAATGCCATCAAGTTATTTGTTCATGGATTTGTTTGATGCAGACCTAAAAAATGTGTGTGAGATAGGGTGAAGGATTTGTCTTGTTTTTTTGTTTGTTTGTTTTTTTAATAATTTATTTCTTTATTTGACAGACAGTGAGAAAGGGGAACACAGACAAATGAAGTGGGAGAGGAAGAAGCAGGATCCCCCTTGAGCAGGGACCTGAAGCAGGGCTTGATACCAGGATCCTGGGGTCATGACCTGAGCCAAAGGCAGATGCATAACAACTGAGCCACCCAGGAGCCCCAAGGATTTGTCTTAAAACATATTCTTATTCTGAAGGACTTGACCTCAGTACACTTGCTTCATTCCCCTGAGTGTGGATGTAGAGATATGTTTGCAATCTCTTGAATGTTCAAACCAAGAATGGGATAAATATGAAAGCATTGCCTTCTGACCTCTTGTTGGCTCCAGACTCCTCTCAGTTCCACAGGAGCAAAAATGATTCCCCCTCCTCTCTGCTTCCATCTTGGCCTGAATAAGTTAGTAGGGCCTTAAGATAGACTGGCTGATTTTTGTTTATCTATTTGTTTTTGTTTCAGGAGTAGAATTTAGTGATTCATCAGTTGCATATAACATGCAGTGCTCATTATATCAAGTGCCCTCCTTAATGTCCATCACCCATTACCCCATGCCCTCCACTTATCTCCCTTCCAGCAACCCTCATTTTGTTTTCTAGAGTTAAGAGTCTTTTTTATGGTTTCCACACTCTCTGTTTCCATCTTATTTTATTTTTTCTTACCTTCCCTTGTGTTAATCTGTTTTGTCTCTTAAATTCCACATGTGAGTGAAATCATATGGTATTTTTCTTTCTCTGACTGAATTATTTTGCTGAGCATAATACCTTCTGGTTCTGTCTACATTGTTGCAGATGGCAAGATTTCATTCTTTTTGATGGCTGAGTAACATTCCATGGTATATATGTACCACACCTTCTTCATCCATTCATCTGTCAATGGAAATTTGGGCTCTTTCCATATTTTGGCTCTTGTGGACATGGCTGATATAAACATTGGGGTGTATGTGCCCCTTCAAATCACTATGTTTGTATCCTTTGGATAAATATCTAGTAGTAAAATTGCTGGGTTATAAAATAGTTCTATTTTTACCTTTTTGAGTCATTTCTTTAACGTTTTTCAGAGTGGCTGCACTAGTTTGCATTAAACCAACAGTGTAAGAGGGTTCCCCCTTTCTCCAAATCCTCGCCAACACCAGCTGTTTTCTGAGTTGTTAATTTTAGCCATCTGACTGGTGTGAGGTGGTATCTCGTTGGGGTTTTGATTTGTATTTCCTGGGTGACAAATGATGTTGAGCATTTTTTAATGTGTCTGTTAGAGTTTTATATATCTTCTTTGGGGAAAGGTGTATTCGTTTCTTCTGCCCATTTCTTGATTGGATTTTTTGGTTTAGTTTCTTTTTCGGTTGTTGAGTTTTTTAAGTTCTTTATAGATTTTGGATACTAACCCTTTATCTGATATGACTGGCTGATATTTTGATAATATTATTTTGTTAATTTGGAAGTCAAACTTATACATTCACCTTCTGATATATTCCTGTTAAATGTTCTAATAATAATCATCTGTCCCCAGAGGTAGATGAGTCCCTTGAAGAACTAAGACATAATATCATGAAGACAGGATTTTCGTCTTTGTCACTAGTTTAAAAGTCTTCTTGGTCACTCAAGTATAGTAAAGACTTCTACTGCTTACGTATACCCCCCAGACATGGCTTCATGGTAGTTCAAGTCAATTGCTGTAGAGGAATGTGATGTATATCCATTTCAAAGGAAAAATATTTTTTGGCTATACACCACGAGTTTTTCTTTTTCTTTTTCTTCTTCCTTTTTTTTAAGATTTTATTTATTTATTTGACACACACACACACACAGAGAGAGAGCGAGATCACAAGTAGGCAGATAGGCAAGCAGAGAGAGGGGGAAGCAGGATCTCCGCTAAGCAGAGAGCCCAATGCAGGGCTCAATCCCAGGACCCTGAGATTATGACCTGAGCCAAAGGCAGAGGCTTAACCCACTGGAGCCATCCAGGAACCCCATCCACCAGTTTTTCTTTACACTATTTCAAAAAAATCATAGATACAGACTGGTATTGAGTTGGCAAAGTTACAAGTTTACAAGATTTCAAGTTGGTGAAGTTACAAAGCCTGAATAAAAGGTTTACTCATTACACACTAGATAGTTGCCTGGGAGATTTGCATAAGTGAGAACTAAAATTTTGTAGTGTTAAGGTTCAAAAATTTTGAAATTTGCTGTTGTTTTTATTTTTTCTCATAAGATAAGATAGCATATCCTGATGATCATTACAAGGGTCTAAAATAGTGTTTGATACACATAAGTGTGTGTTGGTTTTCTATTGCTGCATTTCCATAAACTTGATGGCTATAAACTTGATAGCTTGAAACAACATTCATTCATTAGATCACAGTCAGAAGTTCAGAAGTTCAGTATGGATTGGATGGGTTCTCTGCCCAGGGTATCATATGGCTAGATTCAAGGTGTTTACCAGGTTGAGTTGTCATTTGGAAAGTCTAGGAAAAATTAAATTGAAAGTTTATTCTGTTGGAAGAATGAAGTTTCTTATGGTTATAGTACTAAGGTTCCTATGTCTTGCTAACTGTTAGGATCATTCACAGCACCAAAAGGGGACTACATCCTTATCCATTTAGCCCCTCCATCTTTAAATCAGCAATAATGCATCAAATGTTTCTTGTACTTTAAATCTCTGAATTTCCTTTTATCTGACCTTCAGATGCAGATTTAAAGGACCTTTGTGATCAATTCAACCCCACGTGAATAATCTTTTTAATTAACTCAAAGTCAACTGATTTGTATTGTTAACTCCATCTACAAAATCCCTGTTGCCATAGAATGTAACATAACTGTAGGAATTATACATCATCACATTCACAGTTTCCAGCTATACTCAAGGGAGTGAGGCTATTTAAGATAGAGAGTCTTTGGGGATGATTTTAGTATCTTGTTTATTACAAAGTACTTCAAGATTTTTTGTCGGAAGAATAAATGAATGAATAATAAGAGAATACGTGTATGGCCAGGTAGAAAGAAATCAGACAGGGAAAGAATACAGGCAGATACACAAATACATATGCACTTGCACACATAAACCTGTACATGCATACATATGAAAATGCCATGAGAATTATTATTGCCAATCAATTTTGTATTAACTAATATTGCATAGAAACTCCTACCCACAGATATTTTATAGTTAATTAGAGAATGTAAGAAAATACTACATTATGTAGAATCATCTTTGTGATTTCCTACTCTGAGAGTTCTTTCCAAGATTGCACACAAGTCCTAAAGTGTTTTTTCTACTTAATCATCCAGGTCTTATATAAAAGTCACTTCCAGAGCTCCTCTTCAAACCCATTATTAGACTCAGATCCAATGAAGTTATATCATAGTATTCTGTGCATTTGATCTTAAAACTATCAGGCTCTTGACATGACTTCTTAATCTTCTGCTCACCACTTTATTCTTAACCTTAACACATTGTATTTATTGGATAAATCACATTTTAATCCTTATAAAGCTTTGCCTTGCTGCCCTTTTCCTCAGTCCCATAATCTTAGCTCTTCGTTTACTGAGGTCTTATGTAACTAGTACAATAGTGCTATTTTTCTTCTTTTAAATGGACTGTATGTTCTTTGAAGACAGATAATGTATATTTTTCCCCTCAGTTTCCACAGCATCCAACATTATCATTATCCAACAAGGAGAATTCTCTCAAGATTTGTTGTTCAGTGGATCACTGAGCAAGGTGGTATTTAACAAAGTGAAGATCATAGATCAGGATAATTAGTAAATAAAATGGTTTATAAGTTGTTAATTATGGAATAAAAAACAGAATTGGTAAGAGAAGTCAGATAATCTGTATAGGCTAAAGTTATCAAGGCAGAAATTTTGTAGATATGTGTAGATACCTATAAATTGGAGAAAAGACTTTTTTTTTTTTTTAAATTATCCATTTGAAAAGCTCCTGGTGCTCAAAGCTGGAAAATAAAAGGAGCAAAACAAATAATGCAACATTAGATTCTACCTTGAAGTATAAAGCAAATATACATGAGCCCAAATTGATTTAAACAAATGCTGGAATGAATTAATGAATGAATAAGGAGAAGGGAAAATTTTTTTATATATATTTTTCAAAGATTTTATTTATTTATTTATTTATTTATTTGTCAGAGAGAGAGAGCAATTGCATAAGCAGGCAGAACAGCAGGCAGAGTCAGAGAGTCAGGAGTCAGAGAAAGAAGCAGGATCCCCACCAAGCAAGGTGCCCAATGTGAGACTCGATCCCAGGACCCTGAGATCATAACCTGAGCCAAAAGTATCAGCTTAACTGACTGAGCCACCTAGGCATCCCGGGAACAAATTTTCTTTACAAACTATTTCTTTTATTTTTCTTTGTCTTTCCTTTCTTTCTTTCTTTCTTTCTTTTTTAATATTTTATTTATTTATTTGACAGACAGAGATCACAAGTAGGAAGAGAGGCAGACAGAGAGAGAGAGAGAGGGAGAGAGAGAGAGGAGGAAGCAGGCTCCCTGCTGAGCAGAGAGCCTGATGCAGTGCTGGATCCCAGGACCCTGAGATCATGACCTGAGCCGAAGGCAGAGGCTTAACCCACTGAGGCACCTGGCGTCCCCCGACTATTTCTAAATAATAGGTATTTCCTGCCTTCTGGGAGGTGGAATTAAATTTCCTTCTTGAGTATGAGTTCTACCTAAGTACTTGCTGCCAAAGAATATATTATACAAAGGGAAAACATAGGAACTTTATAGTGCAAAACCCAAAAGGCACTACTATAACAGAGTACTCAGGTTCACATCACCAGTGTTTTGTCATGTTAATATAATACATCCCTGTTGCAATGTGGTAAACAAGCACCTTACTTCTGATTTTTTGCCCTTTGAACCTATAATGCCAATCGAAATATGAGAAATTGAGGGGCATTCTTCAAAGTAAATAGTGTTCTTCAAAATTCTCAAGGTCACAAAACATGTGTAAAGACTGTTAAACTGTTACAGATTGGAGGAGAACAAGGAGATATAAAAATGAAATGTACTGTGGTATAATGATTTGAATCCAGGAACAGGAAAAGGACATTGGTGGGAAAACTGGTCAGATCTGAACAGAGTTTATAGCTTATTTAATTTTAATAAACTAATGTTTTCTTAGTTTTGAAAAATGCATGATGTTTATGTAAAATGTTGACATTAGGGGAAACTTGTTGAAGGGTATGTGGAACTGTCTCTACTCTCCTGAACTTTTCTTTAAATCTAAAATTATTCCAAAATAAAAAGTTTATTTTTTTTCTAAAATTATATATCTTTATATCTAACTTTATGTTATAAAAATCCAAAATCTAAACCAGGAAATTCAGGTCCAAAACACTAATTATGAAGGTTAGTGTTTACTTAACATTCTTAACATTCTTAATTCTGAAAAGCATTCTTCTTAAGTAGTAGATAAATATGATTTTGAGAAACATGGGAAGCAGACAGTCTGTAAATATTCACTGATAATCATATAGTTTATAGTTTCTTGTTAAAGAAAATTTGCTCAAAATCTTCCTCAAATAAAAGGAAATAAAGACACTCAAACACCCATAGACATACTTACAGAGTTAAATCAAAAAAAGTAAGTATACAAGCAGGAGCTCTGACATCAGACTCATTGACCTGAATCTCAATTTATCATAGCAACAGTGTTCTCATTAGCAAGGTACTTCCCTAAACCCCAGACTCATTATCTGTTAAGTGGGGATAATAATATTTCTTACATTATGGTATTATTCTGATATATAAATGAAATGATACATGTGAAGTGCTAAGCACTAGTACATGGTAAGCACTTATTCAATGGTTAGCTATTAATATAATTAGTTTCAGCATCTAATATGGGTCTATCCTGAAAATGGAATGTTCCATCTCCTTGTAGAGTAAGAGTGGGAATTAATATGCATTGAGCAACTACTGAATGCCAAGTACTCTACTAAATAAATTCTCACTTAATCCTTTTCTCAAACATACAAGTTGATATATCCCCATTATATGCATAAGAGACAGTGGCTTCAGCAGTTTAAGTAATTTGTCTAAATTTAGAATAGCATTAGATAAAAGAGCTGGATGTTTCATTCAGCCTGCATCACTATAAAATTCATGTATACAATGGCAAGTTTCATTCACTGGCAATTTTCATTATTTATAGGTTCAAGGTAATTAGAGTAAATGAAAAGTAAGAACAGATAGAACTATGACTAGCATGCAAGATACCCCCTTAATAAAAATCTATTCATATTTTTAATTCATAACTGTTAATATAGCCTAAGGAGAAAGAATCATGTTTTTATATTAAACTCTATTTCTATCTGATCAAATAGAATTTCAGCTCCATAATTTGTTTCAGAAATTCTTAATACTTTTATCTACATAGTCCAGTTTTGCTGTGTTACGAAATAGCTTTTAGGGTTTGCATTCTTGTCATTTATGGGATTATTTTCCTTTCAAAGTCTAATTATATTAAATCCATAAAAAATAAAGAATACATGTCAGAAAACATAGAAAAAAAAAAAAACACTGAGACTAAAAGACAATGAAATCTTCGTAGATTGCAAAAAGATCTTTTTCTAAAAAGATACTTTATTTTATAGAAAATAAATAAACCATTAAATATGTTTGAGTTACATATGCATAATAACTAACAAGATTACTTAGAAAGCATGGAAAATATTTTAATGATAAAACTGGTTTTTTCTAAGAATGTACACAAAGTTTGAAAGCTTATGTAACGGAGAAGCAGAAACCATAGGTAGGACATGAAGAGTGATGGATCTCTGGGAGTTCTTTCTAGTTCCCAAATCCTCAAAACATATATATGCTATCTATATATGATTGAATAGGCCATGAATTTTCAAGAATTTCTCCCCCCAGGTGTTCAATCAGGATAGTATTTGTAATAGGTAACCCCTTGTTCTGAAAAATCTGCTGCCCCCCTCCCATGTGCTCCTGGGTTGTCAGGGGAGTTCACAGAATTTTTCTCCCATGTTTCAAGGACAGGTCCTTTGTCTACAACATGAATGGTGTTACTTTATCTTCTTTTTCTCAGGCTCCCTATGGAGAGATCTGATGCTAAAATTAACTTCTTGTTAATCCCACCAGTAGGAACCATGAGTGAACTAACTCCTTAGCATCTCCTGAAGATAGGCTATGAGAAAAGGTTTTGATCAATGTTCTGTGTTATATATTATGTAGGAACCATAATATTTATGCCACTGATATTCTATGTTTATTATTCAAAGTGAAATTTAGTTTTTAGCCAATGTTATACCTCCTCCAACAAACTTGTGTCTCTTCACTCTTCATGACTCAAACATAAGGTCATGACTGCAGAGGAAGAATTTATAAAAGACTTCCCATACAAACACATAGATGGCCTTCCAAGGTAGGGAGCAGTATTAATTGAAAGATTATTTATTAACTGTTTTTGTATGCAAGAGCCAGGAGAAAACAGAATCATTTTGCATGGAAAAAATTGTACATAAAGAATTTAAAAATATGAAGTGCTAATGGAAAATTCTGGATAAAAATTAAGAGGAAAGGAGTCAAGATGGCAGAGAAGTAGCAGGCTGAGACTACTTCAGCTAGCCGGAGATCAGCTAGATAGCTTATCTAAAGATTGCAAACACCTGAAAATCCATCGGCAGATGGAAGAGAAGAAGAACAGCAATTCTGGAAACAAAAAAACAAACACTTTCTGAAGAGTAGGACCGGCGGAGAAGTGAATCCAAAGCGACGGGAAGATAGACCCCGGGGGGAGGGGCCGGCTCCCAGCAAGCGGCGGAGCAACGGCTCACAAAATCAGGAATTTTAAAAGTCTGTTCCGCTGAGGGACATCGCTCCAGAGGCTACCCGGGGCAAAGCCCGCACGGGGACAGCGTGGCCTCAGGTCCCGAGGGGTCACAGAAGGATCGGGGGTGTCTGAGTGTCGCAGAGCTTGCGGGTATTGGAACGGGAAAGCCGGCTACAGAGACAGAGCCAACAGTAAGCTCATAGCTCTGGGTGACCTTGAACCAGTCGCAGGCTCGGTGAGCTTGGAGTGCAGCCGGAGGTCAGGCAGACGGGAGTAACTGGGTGCTGTTCTCTGAGGGCGCACTGAGGAGTGGGGCCCTGGGCTCTCGGCTCCTCAGGGCCGGAGACCAGGAGGCCGCCATTTGTATTCCCGTCCTCCAGAACTCTACGAAAAGTGCTCAGGGAACAAAAGCTCCTGAAAGCAAACCCGAGCGGATT